>NC_082695.1:52459484-52763282 GCF_949987515.2 Delphinus delphis
ACTGTACTTCCATATAGAATGATCGTCTTGGACAGTTGAGTACCTTCCTGTGTAACCAACACCGAGTCCAACCCATGAATGACAACCAAAGAGAGACAAATGCAGATAAAGACCCCAAACCAGTGGGTCTCATTGGCAGAGTTCATACTACTTCTACCTTAAAGTGATTGGTCACAACTTAGCTTCAGCTGACTGGGGGGCAGCAGTTGGTGAGACTTAAGGATGGGTCACCCATTAGAGATGGCTCTCAAAGTATAGGTGTAAAAATTCATTTCATTGTTATGACTTTTATGAACACCAGAATGAAATGCATTCAACTCTATATTCTTGGGCATTAGATAAGGGAAGGTGGATGCAATACAATGTTCTTTTTATCCTTTATATTATGTTCAAAATTATTAAGCTGCACTTAGGACATATTTGAAAAAAATACTGGGATTTGAACATCACATAGAAAAACTAGTCTCTGATCTACAAGGTGTTGGGCTTTGGGAAAGAGAGAAGAGGAAGAGGGAAGAAAATAGTTTTTACATATTTCTTTTTCCCCCTATATAGTCTATGAATAAAAATAATTAAAATATATTCCCGAAGATTTTAGTAATTGAAATACATCCCTGGATATCTGTGAGCAATGGTTTCTGAAATCCATGTATAGAAGAAAGATCAGTTTATTATCTGCTGAACAATAGGTTGACTTGAATCATTTTTATTAGTTATTTTGAGGGCCTAAGAAAAGGCTACCGTCCCTGACAGAACAAGCTGACAGGTCTCTCTCTGCTAAGAGGGATGATAAGTGGTCAAACATAGCCCTGCAAAATGTGAGCTAACCAAGGAAACAGAAATAAGGGCTGGATTTATCAGAGAGACAGTAAGTCTTGTAAAGGTAGATAGAAGAAGCAAATTCTGAGAAGGTATTTAAAGAAGGACAGATTTTTCCCTATTTGTAGACAGGCTAAGTAAAGCAGATGGTTGCTTGTGAAGTGTGACTCTCAGCAGGACTCACGGTCCCAAATTATCTTTAATTCTGACCAATCACTGTATCAGACACCCTTGTCACCAGGAAATTCTAAGTTGAAGCACTGATCACCAGCATTAAATGCAAAGCCTAACTGGGAAGGGAAGTGCCTAAGCCTATTGTGTGAATACTGTTGTCAGCTCATACATGGGCCATTACCCTCTTCATTGCTAACAATACCCCAGTTTAGTTCAGGTACTGGTGAATATTATTGGATTTCTGGGAAGGTCGGCATATCAGCTCACTTATGGGTAGGCAGTTTACTCCGTTCTGGCCAGAGACATGTAAGGGAGTTTCTACTGGAAGGAAGTTCTTAGAAGGATTTTCCCCTCTTTGTTGAATGAGAGACATAGAAGGTGACAGACTTGTCCAATTCTTGATTTTACGAAGTCTTGAGAGGAAATGATGCCTGCAATGCATCCATCTTGTGACTATGAAAGGGTGAGGGCCTGGCAGAGATCCTGACTCCAAGCTTTGACATCCACATAGCAACTGTTGACCGCTGGACCTCCTGTAGGGTGAGAATATAAATCTCATTTGTTTAAACCATTTGTTTAAACCATTCACTATTCTATTAGACACCTTAATTGACAACCCACTATTAAAACTTGCTTTTAATACCTTAACTCTCTGAATCTCCCTCCAGCTGAGAGCAGGAGTGTTGTGTTTGAATGACTCCACTTTCTTCTGATATCCCTCAGCATTTGTAGTCTTTCTCAGGTGGCACTACTTTGATCATTCTTCACATTATTAATTATCTTTTCCTATATGTAAATATACAAGGTGTGTTCAAGGACTTCTCCCAAATGGAAAGGTCTTTGGAATATTTGGTAGAAAGTTAGACATCTAGGTAGCCATCAACATATAAAATATTTCCCTTAGAAAGTGTTGCACAAAATAGAATTTTAAGATTTGGTCCTCAGTCAACTTTAGTTTCGCTGTCATGAACGCCTAAAATATAGCCTTGCTCTCCAGACCCATAGCCGTGTGGCCTGAGCAAACCATGGAATGCTAGTGTTTCCTCCACCAAAGTCTTCCTCATCTCCTCTCTGATGTTTCATACATTTTCAGAAATATAAAGTCATACCTCAAAAAGGCTACAAGGATGCACATTTTCCTAAGTGGTCCCAAATTGTGTCACTCTTGGTGGCCTTCTTCTGTTGACCCATTTCTTCACATTGGAATTCTACTTAAATACTCCATACATAGTCTTTCTGCTTGAGCTGTCTAGATCCTTAGATGCTGCATAGCATGGGAACCTAATGCTAGGGGATTTGAATGGCTTGTGGAGAGTTACCTTTCTCAGGTCTGGATCCTGGTCACTATACCTCAGATCACTATTATGAAACTTCTTGTTGTGTAAGGGTAGGTCTTGTGACACTGAACACTTCTATTGGATAACTGCTTCTATCCCTGTTTGTACAACTCTGGTCCCACCCACATGACTGCACTAGTCCAGTTTGAGCTTACTATGCCCTTTAAATATGGTGCATTAAACCACCCATGGCCCTTGTTGGAGCATCGGCAATGTGGAGGTTCCCCTAAACCTATTGTTTTATCCTCCAGGTTCTATGTTGTCAAAATTCCCATGATATTTCTTGTATCCATCCCCATTTTGAGAGAAATTACAGCCTTCTCACTACCAATTAGCATGTGGTTGTCTGATCCATCTTCCTAAAGCATGTATGGGATCATGTCACTTTCCTGGTCAGATTTTCAAAATGAGTTCCTACTACCTATAGGATAAAATCCAAATGTTTCAGCTTGAAATTTATGGCCTTCAACATCCTGCTTCTTAAATAATATCTCATGCAATTTCCATGAATGCATGTTCTAGTTTCTGTCCAACAAATCACTTTTTCCTATATTCATGAAGAAATTTTCCCATGTTGTGGTTATATTACAGAAATGAGATGGTCCACCATCCCATTGATTTGAATGTCAGGGCTGATGATACCATATGCATGCCCATTGAGAAGTTATGAAAAGGTTTAATATTCCCTTAATAAGCCTTTCTGGGGAGAGTAGAACAGGCTCACGAGCTGATATGAAAATGGCTTGAGAGAGCAGGAAATGGAGATTGGCTTGGGATTTTATTGTTGTTAGGGGGCTGGAATGAGGGGTCCCATACATGTGAGAACTGAATTTATTATTATTTGAGCTTTCTGCTGAGGAAAAAGAAGGGATCACCTGGTCTTTATTATCAGCCTGCCCAGATGTGGGGCAGAAGGGGAAGGAGAGGAATGACGCTTGAAAGCTCTCAACAATAAAATATGGAGCAAGAATCTTCTTTATACCCTGCTTTACTTTGCATTTACAGGTTGACTTTTCTAAGGAAGATTGTATTCTTTTTGGCTACATATCCAAGACTAAATTACTTTTAAAGAAAAATAAATACAAGGGTAATGAGGGAGCCCAGAGTGTAAATGTTGGGACCACTGGTACCACTTCCTCTGTTTCCTATTATTTTGACCTCTAAACATGGAGGAAGAGAAGAAAGCCTCAAACATCACAGAAAAATAATCGTGAAACAATGATGAACATGGTCCCCTTAATAAGAATTTATTATAGCAAACCAAACACTGTGTGCATGATGTTTTGCTACAGATAGCTTTATGGTAAAGCTACTGAAGCTGAAGTTTTAGGGGCCCTAGCTGGCATGGGTCTTCCAAGCCACTCTACCTAACTTGTGGATTTTTGTATTCTTTACAGTTTAAATCAATTGCATAGATTTTAGACCCCAAAACTTAACTCATCCCTGTGTTTGTCTTAGCAGAGGAATAAAAATATAAGACTTGTAGTACTTTCCAAAAATCTAAAATGCTTGTGAAGAGACATGTGTATTCTCAAATATGTACACATAAAGGGGAATCTATTCATTGCTATGGGAAGGTCAAAGGAAGTGGTGAGCAAATACAGGAGGCTAGTTTCATTTGTGTGATATCTTGACCTCATGGAGGAAATAACTTTGGAATTTAAAGAATGAAAATATTTTGTTATGTGGCATAAGCAACATTGGACATTCCAGGCAAAGGAAACAGTAAATAATGTTCAAGGATCAATGAACAGTGGGAGATGGAGTTGAAAAAGCAAGTTAGGCCACATTTATGGAAAGGTTTTTGTTTGTTTTCTTGTTTTTTTTTGTTTGTTTGTTTGTTTGTTTTTTTACTTTATATAACATAGAAAATTCAAATACATACAAAAGTAGAAAGAATAGTATTGGGCAGCTTCTCAATTGCCTCTTCTAACATCAGTAGAGTTTTATAAAGAAAAGGCAAATTAAGATGCTGTTTTAACCTCTTTGAATTACTCTATTCTCCCAATATTTGACCCATAAATGTCCACTTTATTATAACTGTATGATATCCTAAAGCAGAAAGTTTTTTCTGTCCAGATTTTCTAATTGCTCTATTCTAAGAATTGCTTTTAATCACTGAAAGTAGAAATCTGGGAGACTTAATTTTTATGTGAAAAATCAAGCTTCATATACACTTTACCTGGGATCATACCTTGAAAAACAATCGAAGCAGATGGGACAGTATGGTAACTGATTTAGTAATTGGAAATGACATGGTTTTAATCCCATCACAAATTTTTGATAACTGTGAGTCCTTACGGGAATTATTTCTCCAAGTATGAAAATATAATGATCAAAGAGATGTTCACTTTTGCACATTGTGGCAGCCTGTTAACAGGAACCTACATGTTTTGAACATTTACCATGAGCCAGGTATTAAACACTTTTTATGCATTATCTCATTTACTTATTGCAAACTTTCTGAGATAATTAATATTTTTAATGTAACATTTTAGATGAAGTGTCTTGCAGAAAGACACTTAGTAATTAATAAAACTAACAAAAGAAAGTCCAAAGATTAAACTAAATTCACATGGGTTCAGGTAGGACTCTTCACCACTGTGCTAGACTGTCTTGCCATGCAAGTTTTCATACATCATATTTTTCTCTCTTTTACTCCAAGTCACACATTTATAACAAGTTTGCCCCTCATGCTTCACAAAATAGTGTACTGTGAGTAAAATTATTACACTCTTCACTCAACCCTGATGATTAGCTTTCTAAACTTACTTTTGGACAATCCTTGTAGAATTGTCACATGATTTAATCAATTCCCTGAGAAATTTTGAAAAATACAGAAATGACCAATATACATTAAAAAAAATTAAGTTGCTAACAAACAGATTTACCGTACCTATTTTGCTGTTTTATAATTTTGAATCCTTTCTCATACCAAGCCAAGTATTCTTTCAATGAAATTCTAGTCTTATGGGTTTTCCTGGCTTTCCTCAATATAAGCAGGTTTTTTTATTTTTAACCTTAAAACTGACATTACCTGGGACTGACTCAGTTTTGTATTTTTACTGACAAATCCATATTAATAACAACATCAATACTGTATTAAACCTGAACTATAGGAATAATTTGTAATCACGCCAAAATTAATAGCATTGTGCATCACCCAGAGAGCCTCTCAGGGAGGAAAGTGAAATGGTTATTAACTTGGGTTATTATTGAAGCATTATTGACAATTAAATAGGCTATAATTCTAGAAATTTAAAGGTCAGTTTGATTTATTCAACTTAGTTTGTCATATGTTTGGAAAACTAATTAAAGTCACAAACAACATGGTTATAACATTTTTGACAGCAAGCCAGAAACCTGTATATTGACACAACAAGTAATCTTTTTTTTGCTGGACATGCTAGCATTTCTTTGAGAGTTAATTCCATTTCCATGATTGGGTCTAGGAAGCAGGTTCTGTGGGAGCCTCTTTTTCAGGAGACACAAGCTTCCTCCTCATGGATTTCTTGCATCAAAACACTATTCCTAAAATCCTGCTGCGGCGAGGATGCTGCTTTTTTGATATGACTTAAAGATCTAAAATAAGCTCTCAGACCAAAAGATTTCCCTCTGCTTCTGTTTCAGAGTGTCACATTTCTTTTCACTGGAAATATACTCTTATGTCTTAAATAATTTCAGTTTGGAGGAGACTAATACAGCAAATGCCCCTGGAGGGGTAACACAACATCATGGGTTGTGTTTATTTTATTACAAATTTTATAGGAAAAGTAAACAGTATGGGGCAATGAAGCCTGAAAATATGGAGAATGAAAGATGGGTGTAAGAAGTTGGAAGAGAGAAAATGGCCAAAAATAATAAATGACTCATGCCAGAGTGAATCAATGATGAAAACAGAGTGTTCTTTTTTCAATTAATATATAAATGGGACATTATATGTGCCTCTTTTTTTCATGTAGTATCTACCTATATTTTCAGAAAGAACAATTCAGACATGGGTATTAGTATCAATGGCAAAAAGAAATATGGGGGATGAAATACCAGTATAATTAAAGGTCAATACATAAAGAAAATGTGAGCCAGGTCTTTGGACAATCCTAATGGATACGATTAGAAGGAAATGAAATAATAGATTCGAGACCAACTTTCAAGGTACCCTCAACATTTAGCTGCCTTACATGACTGCAATTATCAAGCTATATCTTATACGCAAATAGCTTCTAAGGAATCCTTAAATTATTTGGGTGACAACTTTATGATCCCCAAAGCAGAAACTTTAGCTATAGAAATATCTACTTTATAGTGACTGCCTAGTGACAAGAAAAGACTAATGGAGAATGGGAAAGATGAAGGAGATGAAGACAGAAAAGCAGTAGACCAATGGGCTATTAACCACTGGGCCAGATTTAAGTAAATGTGGTACTCCCGAAATTGATCCCTGCTGAAAATCAACCCAGAGATGCTTTCTTAGGAACTATTTTGTGTCTCATTTGATGTGATTGAAAGGTTTCTATGTAATTATGAAAAGTGCTTTTAATTCACCTGTATATTAAAGCACATAGTATGTGGGTAGAAGGATAGTATAAAAGATGACTCAGTTCTTAAATTTAGAGCTCATAATCTAAGAAAAAATTTACGTAGAAATATTAGGAAGTAATAGGCATTCTTTAATAAAATTTTGGGTTTCATATATTCAGAAATGAAAATATGAGGTAAACATCATATTGTTATGGGTTTAATTTACCTGAGGTCAACTGGAAAGGATAAAGTAGGAGAGAGGATGAGTTTACCCCTTTTCAAAATGTCTTCTGAAATATGAAGTAAAGAAGATAGAATTTATAACTGACAAAGAAGTGGTAGATTCTATATAGGCATAAGCCATACATTGTACTGAAGTTGTATAAGAAATAAATGTATATTTACTTTATGAGAATATTTTTTGGGAAAATAACGCAGTATTGAAGAAAATCTGAATTTCAGATGTTACCAGCTACAACTAGAAAGGTAAGAGAGGCAAACAGCTTTATCCATCAATTCTTCACCACACATTTGTGTACTTGCAGTGCACACATTATCATGTTAGCCACTCTCTGGCTGCCCTTTAGCAGCTTATGGTGATAGGTACACTAACGTCAAGCTATAGAATGTACAAAAATGGTGGAAAGTTCATAAGGTTAGCATACCAAATGAGTGAAGCCAGGAGAAAATTTGGGCATTGGGAGAAGGACGAGATGATTGCTGTGTACTAGTCAGAGAAGAATTCATGATTAAAAAAAAACGAGTTTTGAGTTGGGTCTTGAAGGATAGTTAGGATTAAGACAACCTAAGGGAGTTTGCTCACTGGAAAGTTATTTTTCATTGGCCACTTGTGAGATTCCACAATGTAGGAGGACTTCAGCTGTGTACTGCTCTTCTATCAGATATTAAGTATCATAAGGTGAGGTTGTCTTTCACAATACAGAATTGTTTGAAGCCATTTAGAAAACGTGATCGATACTGATGGAATATCCTTTGATTTGTCTGTTACTAATACTTACTTTCAGGTCTTTCGGCTGAGTTTCTAGTGCAGCCACGTCAGAATTTAGATGTGTCATAACTCTTGTCATGAATATCGGAAACACTCTATCAACCATATTGAACTACCAGTGTTGCAGATTTGAAGAGGATAAATGTATTTTCAAGTTGTATTAGCAAGCATATTACCCTAAACTTGGGGTAAACAGATTACACTGGTTTGATTTTTGAATATATGAAACATTTTGTTCTCTAAGTGGCTTGACTAAGAAAAGAAAATACCTTTTCACTCTGGCCTATCTTAGAGTAAAGCAATCACCTTCTTCAACCCAATGAGTACAGGACCTTACAAAAGTAGTTACTAAGCAAATATCCGTTATGTGAATAAACCTTAAAAAAATGTTTTTATTGAAGTAGAGTTGATGAATAATATTATATAAATTACAGGTGTACAGTATAGTGATTCACAATTTTTAAAGGTTATACTCTATTTATAGTTATTATAAAATATTTGCTATATTTCCTGTGATGTACAATATATCTTTGTAGCTCATTTTATACCTAATAGTTTGTACCTCTTAATCCCCTACCCCTATAGTGCTCCTCCCTCCTTCTCTCTCCCTACTGGTAACAACTAGTTTGTTCTCTATGAGTCTGCTTCTTTTTTATTATATTCACTAGTTTGCTGTCTTTATGGGGCTACACATATAAGTGATATCATATAGTATTTGTCTTTCTCTGTATGACTTATTTCACTTAGCATTATGCCCTCCAAGTCCATCCATGTTGTTGCAAATGGCAAAAATTCATTCTTTTTTATGGCTGAGTAATATTCTATTGTATACATACATATATTTCACATCTTCTTTATCCATTCATCTAAATCTTATTTTAAGCTAATGCTTTTCATCTAGATTGATATACTCCCCTATAAACATGAATTGCTTACATGAACAAGTGAAAAAAATTGAAAAGTTGAACAGTTTATGAGTTCTCTGTATTATAGTGTTCCCATTTCCTAATTAAGGACTTTTCATTTCATGGCAAAATTATTAGAATATTAATAGCAATGGGGACATCTGTGTCTAGATGGCAGATTGAGAATGTACTGCAAATATCTCTTAAATATAGACTTCCTAGAAATGATAGAAAAAGTGTAAGTGAATAAACAAAGATTTATCCATGAAGAAAAGTAAAAAGGGAAGACTTTTTGTGGAAGAGAAATTATACAGTAATAATGAAAGAGAGTCAAGGGATCACATTTTGGAGGGAAACCGGAGCCAAGGACATGCCTAAGAATTGCTGCTGTAAAGGTTGGGAGTTGCATATAAAATGTCTGAGGCCCAGAGGTGGTGACAGCTAGGAACAGGAGGACAGATAAAGACACCTGATTGGTTGATCAATTGGGGTATCTCAGTGAAGAAATCCAGCTGATCAAATTCTGAGCATTTGCCTCACCTGAGGCTAGGAAGAAGTATCAAAGATATCTGCCTCAAGGCAGGTATACTAGTAGCTGGAGTGGAAGAGAAAAGCAATTCTCTGAGTGACTGGTGATGCCTGGGTGGAGTGGAAACCTTAACTGTCAGAATGTTTTGCCACTACAGTTGGTATGCCACTGTGTCTAATATTTTCTCACCATCTTATTTTCTTGTATAGCAATGCCAATAGCTACCAAATTCAACCAAACAGATTAGACAAATAAATAGATACAGCACACTTCCACCCAGATCCATTTTATGCCCTTCTCTATCCTCCCTGGTGTCCCCAGAAACTGACTGAAATAGAATATATCACCCAGCCTTCCCTATCCTCTGGGTTTTTGTGGGGTTCAGCTATTGGAAGTAACCAGCAAGAGAACAGAGGGCTGAAAGAGAGAGAAATATGGGTGTTTATTTTTCCTTATTTCCTTCTATTTTAATGAGAATGTCAGGGCCTATATTCCTCTAATTCTACCCCTATGGATGGTGCCTTTTTATTTCACAAGCATCTAGTAACCCCAATTTCTTTCCTTGATCTTTCAGACCTAGATAACATATTTCCACTGTCTCTGACACCTGGGTGTCTAACCATCACTTGGTGATACCTAAGGTTGCCTGCACTTCTGTATATTGTCCATTTAAAGTATAGCATCTCTTTTTTTGAAGGGACCTTAACTAATAAAGTTATTGGCACCAAGAATGTCATCCCCCCATATCCTAAAAGATGGAATTTTAGAGTAAAATTGCTCATATTTATAAAGTACAGTTAAGCTCCCTGAGGGCACTGATAATCTATGGTTACAGTTATTAAAATGATCACTGATGAAGAAAGAATGAATTACAAGTGGAGGGCAAGGTAAAGGGAGATTGAGGTTGAGGTACTTAATTACTATAGTGATAATGGTGATTACATGGGATATGATGGTGAGGCAACTGATTCAAACTGTTCAGAAAAGCTTACAAAAAGAATTCAAAAAAAAAGAAGCTTAAGGATTTAACCTCTTACCTCAAGACATGGAGGGCATGACAAAGAATCAGAAAGCTTTTAAGGTGGTCTTAAGGGAAACCCTTTGTTTTTCAGCCATAGACAAGGCGTGGAAAAAAATTAGACATAAGATCTGGATGTACCTATTTCTGAGTTGCAATAGATATCACATCAAGCTCATATGCTATGTAAGGGTATCGGCTGAGGGAAAAGTATAATTTGTAACCTTGGAAGAAAATATTTGAGCAGATGAAGACGAATCTGAGAATTTTGAATCCGTATGTCTCTTTGGAAGGAGGTCTTCTCATAATCTGAATGATCCTTTGAGGGGCAGAAAGAAAATTTTTAAAAATTGGTGAAATTACATAGAGCAGTTGACTTACACATGAACGCTCGTTTTTTTCCTCACAGCCCTCTGCACCAATTTCCATTGCTTATAGTACTGTAAGAAGGTAAATTCTGAACACAGAATTGAAAGAGGTAATATTGAATATATGCACCAAAAAGAGTTTCAGGATCTGCCAAATTAGATTTCAAAGGAATGAATTAGGCAAATATATAGAGATAAGAAGCACATCCTTAAAACTCCATATTTACTATACTAACTCAAGTGCCTGGGAGTGTTGTTAACTGCTGTTGAGTTGGTTACTTAAAGAACACATTGAAAAATGGCCCATAGTTCTCAAGATTGAGGTGCCACAGCTTGCCTGACATGTGTAGAGAAGGCTTAAGGGGATAGAATGTTGGAATGGAATTCACCACCTTTCCTTTGTTTTGTTGTTTTTAATCAAGTGTTTTGATGATTCTAAATTGTGCCACCATGTTTTTATTTGACACTTCTTGTTGAGTATGGATCAGGATGAGTTTTGAAAGGAAATACACGACACACTGAAAAAGGACTTACCCAATTTTTACAGGCATGTGGATGGAGTTAGGGAAATAAACAAATGTTGGTGAGACACCTAGGAGCCAGCAATAGCAGGAAGGAATTACTGACCTTAGTCTGAAAAGTCAGTAAGAGAAAATGGTGTGACTTGTCATGGATGATGAGTGAAGTCAAGGGGAAACCATTCAGGATCAGTAGCCTTAGAGGAATGGAGACACAGTGCAACTGTAACAGAGCAGGGAAGAAGTGGGGAGTAAATACCCTACCTCTCTCTTTGCTCCTTCACTGTAACCTTTTGTCAGTATTTCCCATTTGACAAACTTAATTAGAAGCTGGAGGCCAGAGATCCTGAGTGACTTAGTCCACAGAGGTGAATCTCTCAAGGCACGCAGTAGCACAGAAGTAAAGACGGGATATAGGGAAATAAAGGGAGAATAACCAGGACAGTCCAGCCCTTTTCTCACTCAGATCTAAAGAAATTTTTAGAAGTTAATGTCATTCACACTGAGTTTTCTGACAACAATTTAAAAATAATTATCATCTCAGATTTTTGGTCTAATAAAAATCTATACATCTGGAAATGAAAACACCCAAACATTTGTAAGTAAATGCATACACACACAAATTCACAGACATGCCTTTAAATAACACATTATGGCATAGATATAAATGGAATTTGAAAGCTATTTATAACTAATGATGTGAGTTCAATATATTAAAACATGGAAGAAACAAGTGAAAGAATACCTGAAGAAAACATAAAAGATTCAAATGAATTTACTGGAAGGAAAGTGACGAAATCAGGGGAAAATTAAAATGTCATTATTTTCAGATAATGTGCTTATCATTCTGAAAACGCTATAAAGCTACTGGTATTTTTTAGAAAGTACCAGTAACTTTTATCATGTGTATGCATACTGTTATCGTGTATATGCATATATATGATGAACTTTAAATTTAACAAAGTAAACTAGTTTCTTAACCAGATAAACTAGTAAAAATTTACCACCAGCAATAATCACCTGGAAATTATAAGTAAAAAGTAAAATACAGTTCCCCAGAAACCCAATATTATACATAAGAATTAATCAAAATAATAACACTTCTTATTTAAAAAGTTTAGAATGTGAAGAAAGTACCCAGAAGATAACTTAAGTAAATGAAAAGTCATTGTTCTTGGATGAGATAATTAAACATTATTTGTATGTAAATTATTTCTCAATTTAGTCTATAATTAAAATGTGATTCCACTAAAATATTCAGTTACATTTACTGTTTAACTCAGTAAACAATATAAAATTTAGATCAAAGAATAAAAGTCCAAGAAGAACTAAATAAATTTATAAAAGAATATTAAAGTTTGTGAGAGGGAGTATATAATCACGCAAGTAAGTAAGAAAAAAATAAAGCTATATTAAAATAGTGAAACAAAAGAGTATGGTTTTCTTATAAGGACTGAAAAAAAATGGATCAGTGAAACATCATTAGTAACAGAGACACTGGCATACATTTGGAAGCATACTATACAATAAAGGTGGCAATAGAAATCAATGGGAGGAAACACAAATTCTTAAACAGCTTTGGAAAACTGGTCTATACCATGGAGAATAACAACACTGGATCACTACCTAACACCACGTACAAAAATGGATTCTAGATTAAAATTCTATATATAAAAATAAAAATATTAAGGTATTAGAAATGTGTAGTTCAATGTCTGTGATATACAATTGATAGCAAATTCAAAAATAAAAATTTAAAAGCAGAAGCAATAGGGGATGGAAAGATACAGCAATATATAGATAAAGGATATTACATTTGACAAATGGAAGTTTGTTCTATGAATATAATGTTAGTTTAACATTTAAAAGTCAAACAACATAATTCAGTATTATTGGAACAAAAAAGATAAAAACAATCTTCTTAATAGATTCAGAATAACATTTGACAAATTTCAACAGACATTCATTTTAAAAATTCTCAGTAAATCAGGATTAGAAAGGAGCTTCTGCAATCTGATAAACATACAGGTAACAGAGTTAACGGTGAAACTGAATGGTTCACTCCCTAGGATAGAGACAAGTAAAGTTGTCTGCTCTCACCACTTGAATTTTACATTGTACAAAGAGTGCTAATCAGTGCAGTAAGGCATGCCAAAGAAGGACATTCAGATTAGAAAGGAAGAAGTAAGCCGTCTTTATTCACAGATGATATGATTGTTTATTCAGAAAATCCTAGGAGATATACCAAAATCCAATAAGAGTTTAAATGGGTCTCAGGATACCAAGTCAATATAACCATCAATTTCTATATTTTTGCAAAAATTATTGGAAAATAAAGTTTAAAAACTATTTTACTATAGCATTAAAAACAGCAAATAATTAAGGATCAATTTAACAAAATATGTGCAAATCCAGTACACTGAGAACCATACATCGCAAAAGATATTAAAGTAGACATTTAAAAATAGAGAGATAGTCCATGTTCTTAGATCATGACTTAATATCGTTAACATGTAAATTCTCTCCAGATTTATTTATAGATTCAACACAGTTCTAATCAAAATCTCAGCAAGATTTTTTCATAAATTGACATATTTCTATAATTTATTTGCCATACAAAGAACCTATAGTAGCCAAATTTAAAAATTTGAACAAATTCGAAGACTTACACTATCTGATTTCAAGTTTACTATAAAGCTACATCGGTCAAGAGTTTGCTTTTTGCCTAAGGCCTAATATATAGATCAATAGATCAGCAGAGAGTATTGGAAAAATAAATATGGGACTAATATTCCCAATGTTGAGAAGTGAGGCTGTTGACCATATGCTCCTGGGACAACTGGTTATCCTCTGGGAAAATAAATGAATCTTGACCTTAACTTCACACCATTTATAAGAATTTACTTGAAATGTTTCATAAATTTAAATCTAAAAGCTAAAGCTATAAAACTTCAAAAAAAAATAAAACATAAGGAGTGCCTTTTTGAAGTTGTGGTAGGGCAATAATTTCCTAGAACTATACAAGAAAATAAAATGATAAATTCAACAATAAAAAATTTAAAAGTCTGTCTTCCAAAAGATAACATTAAAGTATTCAAAGGGAAACCATGGATTGGGAGACAATATTTGCAAAACTTATATATCAGAGAACTTTTGTGCAGACCTAATTACAGCACAAAAGAAGATAATCATAAACACATGAAAATATTCTCAGCATCACCAGTCTTCAGGGTAATTCAAATTAAAAATCACGATGAGATGGCAGTACATACCTACTATATGTAATGAAATTTAAAAGTCTAATCATACCATATCTTGGTAAGAATGTGGGGTAACTAATACCCTTTTAGTTTGTCAGCAGGAGTTAAAGTGGTACAACCACTTTGGAAAACATTTTGATGGTCTCTTATAAAGTTATACATACATTTTTCAGACAATAAAATATGTTTATTAAAAAAGAAATGAAAACTTTTTTAAACAAAAAGACTTGGGCAAAAATATTCAAAGTCCCTTTAATGATAATAACTGAAAACTGGACACAAATTAAATGTCTATCATCAAGCAAATGGATAAACAAATTGTGCTGTATCCATAAGAAAGAAACCACTGATTAGCAAAACAATATATTTGAACCTCTTATGCTAAGTGAAAGAAGCCTGGCACAAAGGAGTACATACTGGATGATTTCCTTATATATATGAACTCCTAGGACAGGCAAAACAAACCTACAGTGAGAGAATGCATATCAGTAAGTCTTCTGGAGTTAGGAATGGTGAAAAGTGACTGAAAAGGGGTATAAAGGAACCTTTTGGGTTGATGGAAATAGTCTATGTCTTGATTGTGGTAGTAGTTACACATGAATGTATTTTGTTGTATATACTTTATACCTGAATAAAGTAAAATGAGAAAGTAAAAAAAAATAAGTCACAAGCCATAAGGAAGAAGTGATCAATTTGATTAAATTAAAATTGTTTTTCCATTCAATGATGAACACCATAGGCAAAAATAAAGAGCAAGTGACACAATCGGGAAGATATTGAGGATATCTGATACTGGCTGTGGATTAGGATCATATATCTAGGAATTGTAAGTAACTCCTGAAAATCAATTAGAACAAGTCAGAAACTCAAGTAAAAAATGGAAAAATAATAAAAACAGGAAATTTGTGTATGAGGTAAGCCAAAAAACTGAAATTCATAAGCAAATATATTCAAAGTTATTAGAAAACAGTGAAATGTAAAATAAAACACAAAACATGAGATATTATTTTGCATCTACTAGAGCCAGCAGAAATTGGAAAAGCTAGATAATGCTAAATATTGGTGGTGAATGGTATGGACAGGCAGGTCCCTCCTGCACATTTGGTGAGAAAGTAGATTAGCACAAACATTCTGGAGAACAATTACTGGTCTGGAGTATATGCAGCCTTTATAGACTGAGAGAGGTAAATTACAGTCTTCTGATGCGAATATGTTTTTTCCTCAATCTCCTGTATACTACCAGTGGTTTTTGCTCTATGCTGTGTATGTGAAATTAATGGATAATTTAAATTAATTTTTAAAAATTAATAGTTTCTTAAAAATTTCTGTGCATTTGACTTTTTATCATTCAATAATTAAAAAGTGCCTTTTTTGTCCCTTTTACCTTGAATTCAAACCTATCTATCACTAAGAAGGTGATACTTGCTATCTTTTTCTTTGTGTAAGTCTGGTTTGCCTTTGCCCATACTTTCTATCGTCAGTTCCAAGTCACTTTGTTGTAGGTGTTTCTTTTTCATTCAACAGAGGTTTGGGTTTTATTTTATGTTCTAAACGAAGTTTCTATCCATGGGTGTATTAAACTCAGTTGTTTACTTTTAATGAGGATGATGGATCCATTTGATCATTGTTATGTTATTTATCTTATGAAATCTATTTTAAGGCCTTTAACTCTATTTTCATTCATTTTTTGGTGTTTTTTCACATAAATAGCAAAATTCTTCTGAGGGACATAGAAGTGACTTGAAAAGAAGGAACGGCGTTCTTGGATAGGACTGCTCACAGTCATAAACATGGAAATTTTCTCTAAGTTAAACTGAAAATTAACATGATCCTAATAAAAATAAAAACTAATTTTAATAAAGTAGATTTTTAGTTCATATTAAAACATTAACGAAACAAAAATATCTGGAAAGTATCTCCTAAAGTAAGAGTATTATTTATAATAAAAGTCATTTGCCCTGGCCCATCTTCCTCAATGCCCCAGTTCTGCTCTCCAGAGGGAACCATTTTTAGTCCTTTTGCGGGGGTATATTTCTTATAAACTCCCAATCTCAATGAACACAAAGAATAATTTTTATTTATTATTTTAGACATTATCAACTAATTTCCTGCTCTTAGGACTGGAAATTTAATTCTTTTATATTACCTTCCTCTAGCCTCTTCATCTTCTTAACAAAAAGATGTCTGTCTATGAGCCAGGAAGCGGACTCTCACCAGACACTGAATTTTCTGCTGACTTGATCTTGTACTTTTCAGCTTCTAGGCTGTAAGAAATTAATTTATAAGTCTGTTTATAAGCCACACAGTCCATGGTATTTTGTTGTAGCAGTCTGCATGGACTGAGACACCACTACATCAGTTATTCTATCAATTACCACTTTTTTCCAAATTGCCTTTGTTTTGGAAGATCCCTGTCCTCTTGGTCTATCCTGGCCTGGGTCTTCTCTAAGCCTGCTTACAAGGCTGTCAGTCTAGGACATGTCTTGAATGGTCTCTTGGGTTCCAGTTTTTTGCTTTGTATCCTCATTTTCCTGGAGCTAAGATTTTGCTTTAGGGTTTGTGTTATGATAGAGAGACCTTACATACCAGTATTAGATGTTTTGTCTGTTGGGCTATTTAATTTCTCTTGATAACTTTCTTTTAATTTCCGCCAAATGAGATGATACTGACTCTAAAGTTAAGGGTTCCCAAATGCCAGATGAGGAAGGATTTACTCCAAGGTTTCAACATCACCATTCTAAGTATCTTCAATGATTCACTCCATTTCTGTTGAGAATAATATTCTACTGTTGTGCCTAGGGATACATGTCAGGCTGCCTTTATCTAACTCAAGGAAATAGAACACATTAGAGTAGATGGGGACAAGGGTGGAAATGTCACCCTATTCAACTGCTCCATTCACAAAACTTTAATCAGCCTTTTTTTTTTTTTTTTGTGGTCAGCCCTATCTTTCACACCTGCTGTCTACCGTGTGTGTGTCCACTGAGCCCAGAGATCCTCCATTCAGGATCTGAAAGGCAAACCATGTTGTCCACAGCCCTTTCTAGATTCTGCCAGGCCATGTAAGTTTCATTCCTCTCATATTGTCTGCTAACATGTTCCCATTCATTTTCATGTTCCCCAAATTTCTGTGCTCTCTCATATTTGCTGCTGCCTTTCCTCATCACTATTATTGGTTTATTCCTTATCATACCTCAAAGCTTTCATCTCAATATTTCAGTGGAGATTTTAGAGAAACGTGAAGTGAGAACCTGCTGGGTATGCAATCTTGTACTAGAAATCTATAATGTTTTATTATATGGTGAGGCAAATTCCCCCCAATACTCTTCTTTTTCTAATTTGTCTTGACTATTATTTTCTATTATTCATCCACATGAAGTTTAGAATCATTTTGTCAAGTTCAAAGAAAAAAAATCCAATTGGAATGATGTTTTTCTCTGCTTTCATTGTTCTTTTCTCTTTTTTAGAAACGCTTTTTATCTGTACATGTCATGCCTATTTTGGGTTCTCTACATGCATTATGATCTATTTTAGGACTTTGGTCTTTACTATCTGTGTTATTTTCTTAATTTGTCCTTCAAATAAGTGATTGAATCCTAGTTATTTAAAATCAATTCTTCTTTTTACATGTTCCATCAGGCTTTTGAATTTTATTTTTATTTTCTTCTATGCACTAATATCGTATCAATCTTCCTTTCCTTTTGTTTTCTAGAATTTGCATATTAGCCTGATAGATCCCTCCTTAGGGACCTCTGCTCTTTTTAGAAGAGGTCACACATTCTTGTAACCTATCCAATCTCTTGATTCTATAGTTGATGATTTCCAGAGATCCTCCTTCCTTTTATTCTATTTTTTCCTGTTTGTACATCTTTGAGTAGGTAGACTTCAGCCACACAGAACTAACTACAAATATATATTGTTTAAGATTTCTCTTGGTTTACTTTAAAGCAGCTCTGACCCCTGTTCTTACTTTCCATCAGACATGCATTTACTGCAGACTACTGCTACAGAATTTGAATTTACTCCTACCCCTATTGTCTTCGTTATATTCCAAACTAAAAGATGGATAAAAAATGAAATTGTTAATGTATCCATTAATCCAGGCTCTTCTGACATTTCCCCTGATCCCACTCCCTTGTGACATGTGAGATTCTGCTTGTGGAGAACCCTCTTCCTCATGCCAGAATATGTACACATAAATGCTTGAATGTGTTCTAAGAATTTCTGACTTCCATATGTAAATAAAAATTGAGTGGTGGGAGAAAGTGTCCTGAACGCCTGAAAAATCAGTACCTGTGCAGAAGAACAGCAATTACACAGCTCTCTCACTTTTTGTCTGAGACATGGTCCTATAAAGGCTGAAGGATGAGATCACTTCCTGTCTTTATACAGGTGATTTTTCTTTCATAATTTAAAGCTTGCCATGTCCTAGGGTGAAGTTTGGGCAGGTTTTTCTGATGTCAACATTTTAAAAGAGGAAAGTGGGGTCCAGAGAGGTTAACTAACTTTATCAATGTCACACAGCTAACAGTAGATTTGAGGGAAAGCATCAAGGTCTTTAGATTCAGCACAGCTTTCCTTAGCAGAATACCACACTGTCTTTCTGAAGACAAGTTTGTTCACTAATAAACCTAAAGAAAACCTGACGATCTGAGGGTTCTCCAACAGCACTGAAGAGCATTTTCTTTGCAAGAAATAATGTCTAACATTCCTATCTTGAATCTTCTATAAAATAGCAGCATGATTCAGTTAATGCTCACCCACATCATTTATAAACTGACTTCATTGCAATGCATTTTTAGCTCCTCCTAATGCCTTCCTGATAGCAGTGGCTCATGTAATTTTCTCCTATTCTGACCTCTTTTGATTCCCATTATACTTCACTGAGTTCTTCACTGGGTTCTTTCTTGGGCCTTTTCTCTCCAGATGGTACCCAATATTTTTGCTGCAGAGGCCATGTTTTATTCAGTTTTTCTCCCATGCCATCTAGCATAAAAGCAGCCCCACAGGAAACATTTACACAGTATCCTAATCTAGGGGGTACAATTCTAAAATAGCATGTTTCTCTGGAGACTACTTAAAGGAAAATTAAAATTTAATTAATTATCTAATAGTGTCTGAATTTTTCTTAAGTTGGCTCAAAATAGCTTTCATCTACCTATTTTATTTATTCCCTTACATAGTCAGTTTTTTCATGGATATTAAGATTTCTTCTTGTTCAGCAAACATTTCATGAGGGTCTCATATGTGCTGGGAACTATGCCACTCTATTAGGGAAAAAAAATGAATAAGATACAGTCTTTGATGCAAACACTCACTGTCTGATGAGCAAAACAGACATGTATGTAAATAACTGCAGCCCAATTTGGGAAATTCTCCAATAAAATTATGCACTAGAGGAGAAGAGATCATGTAATTTACCTTGAGAGAGTGTCAAGCTCTCTAGTTCATTCTTTTCAGAATAAAACACAGCAAAAGAGCCCACTCCCAAAGTACCAATAAAACTGTAGTTCTCTGGAGACTTAAATATATTGAACAAACCACATCTAACCCTGTCAATGGTGCTATTTGGGATTCTAAGGGCACTGGGACCTCAAAAGGGCACCATTAGACCATGACCAACAGCATACGAAATAACTTTTACAATGATAAAAAAATAAATCCCTTTCCTGTGTCCTTCTAAATTTACTTTGACTAGCTATTGAACAGGAGTTTCATAGATTCAATAACATCACAACATATTAAGTGTTGTTCAGCTCCCGCCACCCCCGCTGCCCTGCTGTGGACCGTCTTTTTCTGTTTGCATCTTGGCCATCCTCTGTGCATATAAACTAAGCGTCTCCATTTCTGCTCTCAGAGTGTACCATCACATACAACCGAGATTTCAAGAACAAATATCAACAGTGGCTAAGCCAAACATATCTTTTCAAGAGAGTGTCACTGCAGTGTAAAGATTGATTTGTTGAGGGAGGTCTTGCATATAAGTAGATGTGAAAGCAAGGACTGAGGTTAACAAGTTTCCACTGTGGGAGTTTATTTATAACAAAATAACAAAAGGACAGTTCTGCCTCTGCCAATTACGTTCCAACTCTTCGCATATCCATTGCCACAGCAGCTTTATTCATCACCAGAAAGCCAGTCTCTCCAGTCCAAATCCAGGTAGAACTTGCTTGCCCTCAGAATTTATGCTTTCATGTAGACTAGGATCATTTTATGCCAGTCAGTACTGTTTGGAGGAGCTCTCTGTGTCCAGACAGTGCTTAGATGCACAAAAGGAGAAAAAGAAAAAGATAAGATTTGGACCTTACATGGGAGGTGCTCACAGAAACCAGACCCACAGACATCACACAAAAGAAAGTGTGTCATATCAAGAGTTAGTTGTATAAATTCCAAACACTGAGTGCCAGAAATCAGAGAAGGGAGACATCATTTTGACCTGGAGCAGCTGGGCATGGCTCAATAGAAAAGGTGGTGGTTGAGTTGGTACTTGAGGAAGAGGTAGGTTGAGAGCAGATTGTGGTCAGTAACATGGTGACACATGGGTGGTGACACTATCATCATCTTCAATCTCAGTAGACAGAATTGAGGCCATGGCCAGATGGCTGGATGTATAGAGAGAGTAGGCAGCCATGGAGGTGGTTTGATTTAGGTACCCACACACTCAACAAATATTTATTGCCTACTTCCTAAGGTATGCAATAAATATTACATACCTGAGGAACTAGGGACCCAACATTTTTAAAGAGCCAGTTTCTATCCAAAGGCAGTTCACATCTTAGTGAAGAATACAGATAGTGACAAGCACTTAGGCAATTATAAGAGGGCATCAAAACTACTGTAACATCACGAGAGCACAAAGAAGAGATATCTAAATTGGACTTGGGCATAATGGAAAGCTTTTCACAGGAGTTGATATCTGAGCTTAGAGAATGTGGAGGGTAGGAGGAAGGGATACACTGACTCAATATTTCTTACTTCTAGAAACCAACCCCCCTCCCCAGTTCCAGAATTAGACACACTCTGTCTTACATACACACTGTTCTCAGCAAGCTCCTCTTCTAAAGCTGCTCTCCACAAAATGGCAGCAGATGTGACCAGGTCTAGATAAACCACAAACAGCAGTTGGTCTATTCTGTTTAAGAGTAGGACACCAGTGGGTTCCACAAAACTTTTTTTTAAAATTGAGGTATATGTGCTTTACAATGCTATGTTAGTTTCTGTTGTACAACGAAGTGAACCAGCTATATGTATACATAAATATGTATATGTATACATAAACCCCCTCCCTCTTGGACCTCCCTCCATCCTTCATCTCATCCATCTAGGTAACCACAGACCACTGAGCTGAGCTCCCTGCTCTTTACAGCAGGTTCCCACTAGTTATCTGTTTTACACATGGCAGTGCACATATGTCAATCCCAATCTCCCAGTTCACCCCCCACCACCTCCCCCTTGAGTCCACACATCCATTCCCTGCATCTGTGTCTCTATTCCTGCCCTGTAAATAGGTTCATCTGTACCATTTTGGGAAAAAGCTCATGGCCAATTAACTCGGAATATCAGAATTGTTGTTGGAGGATAGATACTTTCACACTGCTCCCCAGGGGGAAAAAAAAGTGTCTCTTAAACCTGGGAAAAGACTATCCCCTAACCTTGGTCCCAACTGATCTTCTCCTGCACCTAAACACTGATGTTAACCATCACCAATTAAATGTAAAACATGTGCCCTTGGGCCGTAAGGGGAATGTGTGGACAGCAACTGTTTCCCAGATAGATTTTAGATTGTGCAGTGGTAAGAGACTGAGCTAAGCTTTAAATTGTCGCAGAATTGTCCTTTTGACAAAATTTTAAGGCAGGCCCCCACCCACCTTATCATCTCCATCCCAGAGTTTTTGCAATCTGGAAAGTGTCATAGTTATCATTTTCAATTCTGCTTTCTCCGAAGAAACAATTCATGGTCTACATCCTCCCTCCATACCCAACCTCCTCCAGCTATTCTCTTCTTGATTACATCTGCCATTACCAAGGGTAGATCCTGCTTCTTCTCCTGACCTACCTAAGCACTGAAAACTCCAGCCCCACCAAGGTTCCTCCCCCCTGGAATCTTGCATCATCTTCTGAACTACCGATGCCATTTCTTGATATCTGATAACATCTTATGTTTGGAATAGCTGTCATTAATTAGTTGGAAAGGTGAAGAGTTAATTAGTGAAATGGCATGGTTTAGAGGGTTTTTCTTAAGGTTTTCCATGTTTACTAGAACCCCTAAATTTAAACCACACTGTGAGAGAGAGCTCATAATGAAGCCAAGAATGGATGTATAGAAAGCATTCAAGTGGAATTGAGCCCAGAAAGTTAGAAAGGAGAATGGCAATTTTTTAAAAATCCAGAAATCTATATGTTATAAAAAATATATAATATAAAAATTATATATAAAACTTTGTTGATCAGTCACAACTGTGGAACTATCTATTACATATAAATAACATTCTCCAAAATGTTTTAAAATGTGTTAAAAATAAATATTTGATTTACCAGAACTTTTAGAATAGTTTATTCGTTTTGATGATTATATAGTTAAAATGTGTTCTACTTCTTTGATTTCTTAAAACGGGTAGTATACTAAGTAGTTTTCAAAACAATTATTGTCATCTACTTCATATAATTTTCAATTTGCTTCTAGAATAAATGACCCCGGGGCTGTGTTTTGGCGTTCTTGTGAAAATTTCTAAAATTTTCTTTTTTTCTCACTCTAAAGCTATTGATGGCACCTCCTGCTTTGAGAGTGTGATTTATTGAGCTGCCTTTTTCTTTCAGTCTGATGATTTTAATCTGCTTTGGGATTGGGGAGTTAAATGTTATCCTTGTAAGATTTAGTAATAATGTAAATGCCATTGTGTTATGATGACCATACTTAGGAGTTATGATTTGATATCTGATTATCACTCTTTAAACCAATGAGCTACATTTCATTTAATTCCAGATTTTATTCCTGTTGTTAAAATTCTAGGTTGCCATAAGATTGACATCAGAACAATGGGTTGTTATTGTTTTCAATATTATAACATAAAGATTTATTGATTTGTGAGGGATACAAAGTTATAAAACCTAGAGCCAGAAGGGACCTATGTCTTAAAGAAATCACCCATCCTCTTAGAGTTCAATTATCCTCAGAATATAAAATGAAGATGAAATAGAAGCCAACAGGAAACCTACTCCAATAATTTAGTGACAGGGTTGTGTGAAAGGTATAAAGAATAAAGTTTTAAGTTGCCATTTCAAATAGCCATCTATTTTCCATTCTGAAGCTTGTGAACTGTTAAGTTTAGCTTTGATAATGGAGCCATTTGGACTGTGTTTATCTTTTTGAAAACTGAAAATGATTTTTGAAACAGAAGCACAGCCAAACAAGAGAAGGCTATCAAAATCTTTATTTGGTTGTAGAGATATTGGACTGGAGTCATTTGGAACAAATCTGGAACTACTTCGGTCTCAACCAAAGCAAAGGTGGAGACACCACAGTGTCCGTTAATGAGTTTTTGGAGTACTGTGTGTGTCCAGACTTCAGGTCACTAGTACACAGTGAGATACTGGCTCAGAAGAGTTCAGCCATTAAGTTCATACTGATTCTGGAAAATATCTCACTTACTCCTGCCCATAACCTCTCTACTCCAGAAGTCATCACAAATTCTTGCAAAGAAACAATGGAGATAGAGAAAGAGAGAGGAGGACATGGATTTTTGCTATTTGGAAGCACATTCCCTTTGTTTCATATTGGACCAAGAGCTATTCCTGACAAGCTATTTTGCGGGAAAAGGGTATAGGACTAGACAAATTCATATTTCTTTTCTTAGAGAGTGCAAATCTCAAAAGGGAGAGAAGATTCTTCCACATGAAATATCCCATAAACCAAAGTCAGAGTTTGCATGTGACCTTATGACCTGGTTGATTAGGCCTCAGTACTCTCTGCTTTTTATTACTCAGTCATATATTTTTTCATGCAATCACTCCATTAATATGAGTTGGACACTCATTAAAGGTAAGGCATTTATACACACAAAATGTTTTGAACAATGGGAACCAAGTCAAGGACTGCAGTGAAACACCCCTACAGACTCCATAAATGACTTCCATACATTTCAAAACAAAAGGCATCACCCCTGTTACTTGCCCCAGGAGGCCCTAGCTCCCAACAGGAAAGTCCTTTGTTTAAGTTTTGGTTTGAGTCAGCAGTTTTCTTCATCTCCTTCCTTACCACATGCCATCTCCTCCTCTCCACCTCTCAAATAAAATCTATACAGAATCTCTCAGGCAAATATACGCACCGAGATACACACAGTCGGGAAATGCCTGATCTTGTTCCTAGGTCTGGTGACTTGCAGTCTCTGAGGGATCAGTAGGAATAGGTATTTTCATCCTAGCATCTCCTCCTATCAGAAAGAGTTCTAGAAATGCTTAAGAGAGAGCTAGTGATGCCTAAATTTTGTGATTTTTTTCCCCTTAGCTTGTTATTAGTTACAACTGAAACAAAATGAAGTTTGAGAGAGGTTTATACTGATTTTTTTCAAACTATCACCTAATACATCCTAATCTTTCAATTCTAATTAGACACACAGAAGTCAATAATCAAGCTTGATTTCCAACTTTTAATTGGCTGTAAACTAGTGAGCATGTACTTTTACTAAACTTCACCCATCAAGAGTATCTGCTGTTACAGCATCATAGCTTCAGCTCATTATAGCAGCCCACCTGAAGCTCCCCTTGCCCCTCATCCATACTGTAAAGCCAGTTACATTCACAAATTGGCCATGCAGTTCTGCTTTCAGCTTCACAAATTGTTACTGTGAGAAGATAATGCAAACTCTTGGCTATTACTTTTTGTCTTAGTGAAGGTCCAAATCTAAGTCATATTTCCCATGTAGGTCTTCTCAGTCTGGCTTCTCTACTGAATTTTTCTGTTTCTCTGGACATTTAACTCACATTGTCTTGTATTACTGGAATTACCATTACCTCTCTTTTGAGCGAGTATATTCTAGCACACTCCCACATCATAGGTATAATTTAACTTAAACACTACTTTCCTTGTAATTGAGCTTCTTTTAAGGAGTGGGGTCACTGGGGTGGGATGGCGATGATGGTTTTATATTGGGGTGTAAAATTACTGATAGTCAACTTGAAAGTTCTCTCTACCATCTTTGAGATATCTTTCATTATGACATTTGTCATAGTCTGTCATTTTGGTGGATTTTTGCAATGCTTATTTGCTATTCTAAAAGTAAGGCTGTCTGAAGGCAGGATCTGGGTTTTATATCTCTTCATGCTCCTCTTCCCCCAATAAATCACATTGCCTTAAGTATAGTAGGTGCTTAGCAAATATGCACTGAATGGATGGATTCCAGGTGCCTCTATCATTTCCTCCCTTGCTGTCCTGAATTGGGTTGTCACAGGGGACTAAGCCCTGCTGGGTGAATGAACTGTCCTGGAGCACAATTTGTTTCTCAAATGCAAATCACACACACTCTGGTTAAGAGGCACAGGTTTATTATTAATGAGATTGGGGAATGTGGCTTTTGACTGAAGGGAGGGTAGAGTGCGTGTTTGTTGTCACCTTCCAGGAAAGCGTAGGTTAATCAGGACACAATGAGCCATTATCCTTAATTAGAATTTACTTCTAATTTAAGAAGAAAGAGACAAAGGAGAGAAGGCTTGTTCACATTGAGGAGTTAGTAAAATAAGAGGTGGTGAAATTAAACACAACTACATTGTTAAGGAAGAGCTTAGGAGCAGCTCAGTCTTCCATATGATACACTTCTTTACCTCCTGCTCTGGGGCAGGAAGATCACATCTGCAGTTTTTTATTAATATAGAAAACAATACTTGAGCAAGTCATTTATGACTGAAATGTTTGAAACCCAGATAGCATCCTGAAGGTCTTTAGATTTATAAACTACAATAAAATACAATAATGGGAGCTCAAAGCTCTTAGGAAAAACAAAACAATTAATAAAATATTACTTAATGAATTAAAGCCTAATGCCAGGTGTGACTGGTAGAAGAGGTTCTTTATCTTGTACCAATGCTCCTTCCCCTGGACAAGAAATAAGGGACTTTCTGACAACGTTTCTACCTTCTGGAAAGACTGGAAATGTAACTACTGTCCTCTTTTTCTTCTCACTAGTCCCTCTCCATAGAAAGAGGAGCAACCAATTAGATTCGTCAGAGTCAGATGTTTAGTGGGACCTGTTGACAGTAATGCACACATGTACCCTGACTCTGTCTGGGACCTGCCTATCTCCTGGATTGGTCATCAGCGTATTGGGCTTTCATCTGCTTCTTTCTCCCTTATAGGAGGTTCTCCTTTCCATGCAGGGAAGAGCCAACCTTTAACCTCCCCATTTTCAGTTGGAGGGTAATGAGGTCTCTGCAGTCCTGTGGACTCAGCTGACCCCCAATTAATTGTTAATGGACAATGATGCCGTATTTGGGTCTTCAAACTGTAGCCATTTCTTTTAACACAATTTACCAGAAACTATTGATTAATCACAGTTAATAAAGCTGGTGGTTTAAGTCTTGATTTGGTTAATCAGTTTTGTACCTCTTCTCTCCTTAGATTAAAAGTTGGGGAAGGGAGGATGGTGGAATTGTCACCTCCAATTTCTAACCCTCAGATACAGTCAAATATGAATTAACCATTATCTTAAGTTAACTTTATTTATTTATACAATTTTCTTTTAGGCTTCTAAAGATGAAATACTTTACATAAGAAAAATATAGAATTTTTAAAAGAAAAAAATTCAGAATTAGTCCATATTTAGTTTAGTTTCTCATCTCTCTGATCTGAGAGTGAGGAGAAGGTATGTTGGTGATTTGATGTCAAAGGAGAAGAAAGAAGATTCTATACATACTTACCTTAAAAAGTGGAAGAGTGAGTTGACTAATGAAATACATAAGACCTCTGGATAGTGTTGGATAGGCCCACTTGAAGTGTATGGTCTTATATTTAAAGTGAAACCAGTTAAGAAGTTGATAGGAAAATCTTGTTAGTAATTACATGACATTTCCTTCCTTCCCCTTTCTCTTTCTTGAAGCTATAACCACTCTTCTGAATTTGATCTCTATTCTACATTTGTGGGTATATGTGTGTTGTGTGTATATATATAGTGTCACTACTTACATATGTAGCCCTAAACCGAAAACTGGCTTTGCGTGGCTTTGAGCTTTAAAACATATTGAACATATTCTTCTGTGACTTCATTTTGTTCCATATTATATTTATTAGCTACATCCATACTGTTACTTAGAGATGTAATTCATTTTTTTCCGCTCACTGTATAGCTTTTGTTTTTGCTATTGCAGAAGTGCTGTATGGCCATTCTTATGCATAACTCTTGTTGTATGTGTGCAATTTCTCTGAGTTACTCACCTAAGAATGAAATTGTTTGCTCATAGAGTAGACATGCATTTAAAGATAATGCTAAATTGCTTCCCAAATTGGTGGTAGAAATTTATATTCTCCCCAGCAGTGGTTTCTAGAACAATTTCAGTTGCTTAGATACAGGCACTCTATAGGCAGAAGGATAGATTTAACCAGATTGAGGGATTGCCCAATGAATATGATAAAAGGGACAAGGGAATTAAGATTTTATCAAAGGAGTGATTAAAATGAAGTTCCATGGAAATTAAGTTGGGCAGAATAGGAAGCAAGGATCTGAGTGAAAGAAGAGCAAGGTAGGAATAGTTTGGAATCTATGAATTAGATGTCCCTTTAGCTGCACTGCAGAGAGGTAGATGGTGAGGTTTCACCCTTGGACAGATAGCCAAATGCAAATCCTAAAAGCGAAGCTTTAGACTTCAAAGGGAGAACAGAGTATGTAGATAAAATTGGGAGAAAGGAGCAAAAATTTATCCTTAGATGTATCCAGATACATAGATTTTGCTTTTTAGTCAGAAACTGCTCTGAGAAAGTACAAAAACAGTGAAATCTAATGAATTAAACTTTTGCATTCAGGTACAGTTGAATGGTTGTGACCAGAGAGAGGAGGTGTCATTGTGAGTATAAAACTATTAAGAATATTTATTTGACCTCCGCACATGAAATAAGAACAACAATAACATCAAAACAAAAATAAAGAGAGAATTTTAAGTAGCTTGAGGAAAGGAATTCAGCTCACAAGTTGAAAAAATCAAAATGCAAAACCAGGTCTATCAATTCTAATACCCAGGAAGCTGCAAGGTTTTGTCTGGAGTGGTAATTCTTCAACATTTTTAGAATGGACTTCTTTGGGATTCAAAGGAAACTATGGTCTGTCTCTTGAGAATAAGCATAGACTTTCATAAAAGTTACACTTTGCATTCCATTTCAGGACGTTCTAGAGCCTCAGAAACTCTATCTGTGGATCCCCACTGGGCCCAGGACAGAAGCACCACACAGAGAGTTAAATGAGTTGTGTCCTGTAGGGAGGGACTCAGGCTGGGGAGCAAGGGGGAGATGCAAGTCCTGCTGGCCTTCCACTCAGCATGCTGGGTGCTGGTTAACAACTGTATTCAAAGACAGAGAAAGGTGTACTTTCCTAATTCATCTGCCTAAAGAAGACATTTCTGTAACCCCCAAAATAGATGTGCTATGGGCAAGCCCAGGTTATATCTCTTACTATAGATGGTTTCTGTGATTGATTTAATCACTTCACATTATAGATTCTTTTTCAATAGGTTCATCTTTAGAAAACTAACATATGTAGGCCCTTTATTGTCAGCTATATTGTCTCCCTCGGCTGTGTTCACCAGTGCCCGAGGGCATGGATGGTACTTCCATCTTCCCCAGCACACAGCAGTTTTTTTATACACTAAGATACTCAATATTTTATGCTTGATTGATTACTGATTGGTAGATGAATTAAATCTAAAACATATTTTAAAAATAACTGATTGTTTGAATCTAGCGGTATCAATGTTTTGTATTTCATTTAGGCTTTTTCTTTGGAAGAGAAGTAGGCTCTGTCCTGAGCTTCAAAGAATGGACTGCACCCAGCTCTTACATTGCATCTGTAAGGTTCCTGCTGCTGGGGTGAGGTTAGAGGTGGGGCAGGGGTTGGAAAACAATACCTTGGGAACTAGAGAGGGTTGTGACCAGGAAGTGGAGAAAATGAGATCGTGCCATTGAAGAGAATCAGAAAGGTTTTATCCAGTTTCTACCAGACATGCAACCTAACAGTTTTCTAAAGATTGAGAGTGACAGAAGCAGAATTGGAGATGTTCAGGGAGATGAATGGGAAAGATTTATTGATGAAGCATGTGTAGAACTAAATGTGGAAGTTAAAACAGCAGAAAATGAGGTCCAGGACAGGAAATGGAGGGAAGAGACAGCATGTTTTGGGGAGGAGGAGCATGTGGGGAACAGAAAGTGAAGACAGAGTTATGATAAGAGTCATAGCATGGAGGGTCAGTTAGAACCTGAATGATTTGAAAAAAAAACACTTACTCTGGGCATTGGAGACATACACTTGGGTCTTGGCATAAGAAGTGACACGTGGATCTCATTAATTAACCCTGAGGGAATCTACACTTATTTATGCCTTTATCTCATTCTGTCAAGTCAAATTTCTAAATATTGTAGGTGTCCAATGAATGTCCAAATAAATGAGTCGCTACAAGAATTGTCAGTTGGCAGGTCATGTAGAGGTGGATCCAGAGTTAACTGTAAGACTCGCTGCATGCTTATTCTCAGAAACTTAAAGCAAGTCTTAGATTAAAACAATAAGGATAGAGGAAGATCAATTATATTAGAATATACTGTGTCCCTATCTCATTTTAAAATTTAGTTTTTATCTATAGCATTTTCAGCTCTTGTGGCTCAGTGGAACTCGTACCTTAGTGAAAGAAGTGAGGCCTGGGGTGCTGGAGCACAGAGGAAACTGTGGACCAAGTTCTGCATCAGAGGTGCATGACACGCTCTGTTGCAGAATTATTGTTTCTACCTATTTCTATGTATATAATAAGTCACTCTGAAACTTCATGGTCTAAAACACTTGGACTCACTCTTGTGGTTGCAAGCAGATGGCCACTAGGACAGTAGGAAGGTCCAAGATGACCTCTCTCCATTTCTGGGGCCTTGGTACCAGGTTCTATCATTCACTGCCCAGGTCTGGCCTCCTTACAGGGAGACAGCATCATTCCAAATGCGGAAGCTATAGCTTCTTTTTTTTTGTTTTTGAAGCTATAGCTTCTTACACTCCAGATTCCAGAACTCACATAGCCTCATTCCACCCCAAATGATTGGACAAAGTAAGTTATAAGCCCAGGCCAGGGCCACGTCTGGGTAAAGGGAGTCTACCTCTAATGGGAAGAGTTACAAAACACTGTGACCAGGGTTTCCAATCTACTACAATTGTCACCTAAACTCTGTCCACTGTTCATGAACTTTTTAAAATGCAAATACTGAACTTGATGATCTCTAATGTCCTTTTCATTTCCAAAATTAAACAAATTCTAAGAATTTTAACTCTCTGTTTACTTCTGAGGAAATAGAGACTGGGGATCTAGAACTCTTTCAGGACCACACAGCTGGTGAATGGTCTTCTGATGACAAGATAACACCACACACTGGGGCTCTTTCCCTGCTATGGCTTGGGGGCTGGTGGGTTTTCTCCCAGCTCTATTGAGGTATATGATAAATAAAATTGTAACATATTAAAAGAATACAACATGATGATTTGATATACATATACATTGTGAAAGAGTTCTCACAATTCAGTTAATTAACACATCCATTACTTCCCACAGTTACTTTTTTTCTCAGATCTCTTAAGTTCTACTCACATAGCAAATTTCAATTATGCAATACAGTGTTATCAACTATAGTCACCATGCTATTTATTATATCCTCAGACCTTATTTATCTTAAAACTGAAAGTTTGTGTCTTCAGCCTCTCCTCATTTTTCCCACCCTCCAGCCCTAGGAAACCACCATTCTACTCTCTACTCTCTGTTTCTATGAGTTTAGCTTTTTTTCTTACATTCTACGTGTAAGTGATACTATGCAATATTCACCTTTCCTTGTCTGACTTATTTCTCAAAATCTCAATATAACAAAGACAAATGCTTTTTAATCAAACAATTGGGATTAACATTTACATCTCCTCTTAGCCTCACTTCAGACCAACTAAAAGAGAATCTTAAAAAGTATAGCTCAGCAGGGCTTCCCTGGTGGCGCAGTGGTTGAGAGTCCGCCTGCCGATGCAAGGGACATGGGTTCGTGCCCTGGTCTGGCAAGATCCCACATGCCGCGGAGTGGGGAGCCTGTGCTCCACAACGGGAGTGGCCACAACTGTCAGAGGGCCGCGTACCGCAAAAAAAAAAAAAAAAAAAAAAAAAAAAAAAGTATAGCCCAAGCTTCAGTATTTTTAACAAGGACCACAGTTGACTGAGTCACATGGCCATTGATGTTTAAGAACCATGACAATAATGTTTACTATCATAGATATAATAAGGAGTGAGCTTAAAAGTGACTTGCCCAATCTAAACCTCATATTTCTTATCTAGAAAATCATGATAATAATCACTTATTAGGGTTTTTGTGACATATGTATAAATGTTTGAAAAATATAGGCAGCATTCAATAAACTAGACTTACTATTGTTTTTTTTTTTTTACTATTATTACTATTACTACAGTTATTAAAATGGTGACTATTAATAGAAGAATAATATGAGCTCCATAAGTGTAGGGATCATCTCTGGTTTAAAACTATATTTAGATATATCTGGCATACAGTAGGTGTTTAATAGTTATTTGTTCAGAGTATAATTGATAGGACTAATTACTTTAAAAAGCACTTTGTACTGTCTATCATTTAGTTAGTGTTCAATACATGTTAGTTACTATTTTTTTAGTAGAAAATGCTGTCCATAATATCTGTTTCAGATATTCTCTTCATTTACCATTTATACCTGCTGTTTTATATGGCTTTTATAGTTTACCATGGTTCTCATGCACATTGCAAAACTGATGCATGATTCCTATCTTTGGGGAGGGTAAACTGCACAGAAGTGACAATAAATGAAAAGTGACAAAAATTGAAAAGATAAGAATTATTTGCCCCCTGTAAAATCATCACATTCAATGGAGAGTTCTGCATGTGACATAACAAGTTGTACAGTTTTGAATGATGGCAAAGATTTTACAGAGGAAGCAGAACCTGTGATGGTCCTGAGGAGATTCAGAAGAGAAGGTAGGGCTTGGGGACAGCATGATTGAAGCTGTAGCTATGGGACTGAACATGGACTTTTGTGGGGAAAATGAGGTCCTGTATGGGATAGAGGCATTGGATAGGCAAGGGTGGGAGGCAAGATTGAAAACATAGATTGAGCCCTGCTTGTGGGGATTAGATGCCAGGAGCTTCTGAAGGCAAAGGTCTTGAGGAAGAGAGTGTCATTATAAAATGTGTTGGTTTTTGCAAAACCAGTTTGAGTTGTTTACTCTGAAGGCAGGAGCCACGCAAACTCTAATAGAATGAAAATGTCTCCAGTTTTTGAATCCCCCTCTGATCTACTTCTAGTTCTAGTTCTCAGTTAAAGCTTCAGTTATAGAACTAGTTGTCTTAGCTAAGTGTGAAATACTATGAAATTAGTAGTAATTAATGATTATTATGATAGCTATGTTATTAACAACATTAGAAAGAACAAGATTATGTCATCATTACATCTTTAAAACAGTGTGAGGGGGTATGAAGAAAACAGCAGCTTCCATAATGATAGCTTCTGTAATAGGGAGATAGAAGGCATTTCTGATAATAAACCTGTGAAAAAAGAAAAACTGGAAAGTGTCTGAGAAGAGCTATGAATGTGGAAAGTTGTTAGCAATCTGGGCAAGTAAGAGGAAAAAAAAAATCAACATAGAACTCCACTCAAACAACCACATTCTCTGAAGACATCAGTACTGGTCAACAAAGCTTCCAGGACCCCAAGGGGCAAAGGATGGGATGTCAGAACCTCCTTTTCATTGGGACGGGGTAGGGACCAATCTGTAATACAGTGAACAGCCCTTCAATACATCCATGCACATCTTCAGCCTGAGGGAGGAATTGTGTTTAAAATGCCAATTGTGGAAACATACAATCAACTAAAGAAAACACAGTGGACTAATTCTATTTAAAAATTATAAAACACACATGACAAACATTATAAATCTTCACTGAAACACTTTTAAAAATCCAAGTAGTCATTTTGTGTTCTGTAATGAGAAGATATAATATAGTTTAAATAGCTATTTTCCCAAATTAATTTAAATATTTGATACTCCCAAAGGGACTATTAATTTTTAATGTTTATTAACATTTTTATTGAATTTGACAAACTCTTAAGTACATATGATAGAGAAAATGTACAACAATATCTAACACATTTTCAAAAAGTTATATTAATAAAATGAGATATAAAGTATCTTTCCAGATATTAACACATACTAAAAAGCTATAAGTAAAACAATTGATATAAGATGAATGGAAGAAAAAACCTAAATAAAGAAGCCTAGCCATAGGATTGTGTAAATTTAGCTAGTTGTATAGCTGATATTTCAAATAAGGATAGAACTAATAGACTATTGAAGCAATTGTTTTGAGATATTTGGATACTCATTTGGAAAAAATAAAATTAGGCTTCATGTTGGGTTGGCCAAAAAGTTTGTTCAAGTTTTTCCATAAGATGCTACAGGAAAACCCAAATGAACTGTTTGGCCAACTCAGTACTTAAATCATCTGTGTCTGGCTTCTAGATAAGAAGCCAAAATGTAAAAAAAAAAAAAAAAAATTATCACAGGAACATTTAGAATTGCTTAATCATACTGCAAGGAGTTGTTTTGGTAACATTGAAGAGGGAAAGGCTATCTTAAGCATGATAGAAACCCAGATATCAAAAACTGCTGAAGAATTTGATGCATCAAATGTCTTTAAATGAGCAAAAACATAATTAAGAAAATTAAAAGGCAAGTGAGGAATGAAATCGGGGCAATTATTTAAATGACAAGTTCACAAGTAAGAAATGCAAATGAAAAATAAATATGTAAAATGCTTAAATTTACTTTAATAAAAAAATTAAAATTAATAGATACATAATCATTGAATAGATGGCATTGCAAAGCATGATGATAATCCAATGGGTGAGAATTTGAGGAAATAAACATAAATTATCTTTGGTGACTCTGGAAAATGGTAAAATATTTTTGTGACAATTTTAATTGTTTTTTTTAAATTGACTGGACAAAATTGACTTTGTTTCCTCTTGTGCCCTTCTATGACTTTTAAACACAAATAGATTTGTTCTGTTTTATTGCTGTATGGTATACAATTATATGGATATACAGATTTAGGTATTCTCTCATTAAAGGACTTATCTAGTGATTTTGTCCTTTCTTTCCTATTGCTGTAATTTGTTTCTTCTCTCTTTGTTTTACTTGCTAGAGGGCTGTTAATTTTATTGATCTCTCCAAAGAACTAGCTTTTGGTTTCATTGATTTTCTGTATTGTTTTTCTGTTTTCCATGTAATTCTTTTCAGTTCTACTCTTTATTATTTTTTTCCTTCTGTTTGTTTTGGGTTTATTTTGCTCCTCTTTTAATAGTTTCTTGAGATGGAAGCTTAGGTTGTTGATTTGAGGTATTTCTTCTTTTCTAATGAAAGTATTTGGTGCTATAAAATGTACTCTAAGTCCTGCTTTAGCTTCATCATACTAATTTTGATATGATGTATTTTAATTTTTGGTCAAAATGTTTCCTAGTTTCCCTTGATCCATGGGTTACTTATAATTGTGTTCTTTAATTTCTAATTTTTTGAAGACTTTTTATGCTTTCTTTCATAGACTTCTAATTTCATTCCATTATCATTGGAAAATACACTTTTTATGATTTCAATTTGTTTAGACTTGGTAAAGTTTTTTATGACCCAGAATATAATCTATCAAGGTGAATGATCCTTATTTATCCTATTATTGTTTGGTGGAGTGATCTATACATGTCAGTTAGATGGTATTATTCAGTTATTTTATATCCTTGCTAATTTTGTTGTCTATTAGTTCTATCTATTGTTGGGAGAGATGATAAAGTTTCCAATTATAATTGTGGATTTTTCTCTTTTTCTTTTTAGTTCTGTCAGTGTTTGTTTTTATTTTGTTTTGTGGTTTATGTATTTTGAAGCTCTTTTGATAGGTGCATATACATTTAGGATTATTATGTATTTTGGGAAATTGACATTTTCTTTGTTAGTTAATGTTACTTTTGTCTCTGATAGCTTCTTTTGCTCTGCTATTTTGCCTGATACTATGAAGTTGCTCCAGCATTGTGAGTTTATGAGAGTATGCAGAGTGTGCATCGAATTTACATTTCTTTTACCATCATTTTACTTTTAATACATCTATACCATTATATTTTAAATTACTTTCTTACAGTTATCCTGGCACAGTATATGGTTAGATAGTGTGTATGCATGTGTGTGTGCATGCATCTGTGTTTTAATCAATTCTGATAATTTTTGTCTTAAAAGTTGGCTTGTTGAGACAATTTGTATGGAATATAATTATTGAAATGTTTGGATTTAGGTCTACCATTTTACTATTTATTTTGTTTTTTCCCTTTATATTCTGTTCCTGTTTCCATGATCTTGCTTTCTTTGGGATTATGTGAGCATTACTTAATATTTCACTATAATTTATGTACTGTGTTTCTCACTATATCTTTGGGCAGAGATTTTTAGTGAGTGCTCTAGGTGTTACAACATACATACTCAATTTTAACAGTCAATATTTTACCAATTCAAATGGAATATATGAAGCTTACCAAAGTTTACCAGTATATAGGTCCCTTTACACCCATTATATTATAGTTGCCTGTTTGGGGTTGACTAAACTACATAAATCTATAGTTTTATATCTTTTGACAATTTTGGAAATTTAAACCATAATTAAAATATATTTTACAACATCACTTTATTTCTCCTCCTTTTCTGTAACTTCAGTTACACAAATGTTAGACTTCAAAAAAATTTTTCACAGGTCTCTGTCCATTTTTATAATCTTTTTTTTCTGTATATTATCCATACTGGATAATTTCTATTGATAAATAAGTTTTCCTGACTCTTTCCCCTGTCACTTTTATTCTGCTCTGGAGTCTATCTAGATGTTTTATGTATTTTTATTTGCTTATTAAGTTTTAATTGTTTTCCAGGTCTTAAATATTCATTTTATTCTTTATAACATCTTCAGTTTCTTTTTTGAGACTTTCTATCTTTCCATTAGTTTCAATAATATTAGTGTTTGCTTGCTAGAACATATTTAGAGTAGTTACTTGAAAGTCTTTGTCAGATAATTCCAAAATCTGTGCCATCTTTGTGGTGGCATGTATTGATTGTCTTTTTCCATACAGGTTGAGATATTCTAGTTTCTAAACATGCCAAGTAGTTTTGAATTGCATCTGGACATTTAAAATATTATGTTATGAGGCTCTGGGTCTTGTTTTAATTCTATGGAAAATACTGATATTTTTGTTTTAAGAGATTGTCAAAGGGTTATGCTCAGGCCATTAATTCCCACCTGCCTTCTGTGAACTTTTATTCTAATATTAGTTCCATTTTTAAAGTCCTTGCAATGCAACTAGAATCTATCCTTAATGTAACTACCAAGTGACTAGCTGGGACCTTTAGATTGTCTTTATATAAAATCATGTTCATGTATATGTGTGTCTATCTTTTGATTATATATTCTGTTCCTTTAATCTTCATGACTATTCTTATCTCAAAAAAACACTCTCAATTACTCATTTTTATATAAATCTTGCATAATAAACATAATTTCTCTGATTTTTCAATGTTGTTTACTTTTTCAGAACATTTGTATTTCCATATAAATTTTAGAAAAATCTTATAAATTTCAATACGCTATCTGGCTGGGAATATGATTTGGATTGAATTAAATCTATTAGTACTTTTGGAGAGAATTGACATCTTAATTATAGTGAGTCTTCCCATTCACAGACATGGTATGTCTTCCTACTTATTTACTTCTCTCATCAATGATTGTTGTTTTCAGTGATAGGTCTTAGACACTGTCAATTTTATTCCTAAGTTGTTATTGGTGTTTGATGATATTGTGAATGGCAGTTTATAATTTACTTTTTAAATTTTGAATGTATAAAAATGAATAGGAATCATTTTTACAGTTTTATTGAGATATAATTAATATACATAAAATTCACCCATTTAAATGTACAATTAAATGGGTTATAGTATATTTACAAAGCTGTGAAATAATCTCCACAATTAACATTTCATTACCTAAAAAAGAAGCCCTTACTCATTTCGGTCAGTCCCCATTTCACTTCCATCCATCCCCAGCCCTAGGCAGCCACTAGTCTATGTCTTGCCTCTGAGGATTTGTCTATCCTAGAGATTTCCTCTAAACAGTGACACATAATATATAACCTTTTGTGACTGTCTTCTTTTACTTAGCATAATATTTTTGAGTTTCATGCATGATGTAACATACATCAATAAATCATTCCTTTTTATTGCTGAATGATATTTTATTGTATAGATATGCCATACTTGAAGTGTCCAACAATCAGTTAATAGTCATATTTGTTTTCTCCATTTTGGCTATTATGAATATTGCTGCTATAACTATTTGTATACAAGTTCTTGTGTAGATGTATATTTTTGTTTCTCTTGGTTACATACCTATGAGAGGAGTTTCTGGGTTATATATATAAACTATCTTTCTGTAAATTTATACATAAATTCTATGTTTAACATTTTAAGAAAAAAAACTCTTTGCAAAGTGACTGCACCATTTTATATTCTCACCAGTGTACAAGAGTTCCATTTTTCCACATCCTCATTAACATGTGTTACTATTTTTTAGTAGTCAGTATAGTGGGTATGAAATGAAGTCTCATTGTGGTTTTGATATTCATTTCGTAATTGGCTAATGATGTTGATATCTCTCCACGTCCTTATTAGTCATTTGCATATTTCCTTTGGAGAAATGTCTATTCAGATAATTTACCCATTTTTAAAATTGGATTATTTATCTTTCTATTACTGAGCTGCAAAAGTTGGATTCATGTCCCTTGTAAGATATATAATTTGAAAGTATTTTCTCCCATTTTCTGACTTTTAACTTTTTTGATGGTATAGTTTGTAGAACAAAAGTTTTAATTTTGATGAATCAAACTCTTCAATTTTTATATTTTTTATCTTGTGCACTTTGTATCATATTTAAGAAGACTTTACCTAACTGAAGGTCACAAAATTGTACTCATATTTTCTTCAAAGAGTTTTATAATTTTAGCTCCTATATCTAGGTCTATGATCCAATTTGAGCTAATTGTTTTTCTATGATGTTAGGAAGGGGTATAACTTTATTTATTTGCATGCAGATATCCAGTTGTCCCAAAATCATTTGTTGAAAGATTATTCTTTCCCCAGTAAATAGTCTTGACACCTTTGTCAAAAATCAATTTTCATAAATGTAAGGCTTATGGATGCTCAGTTCTATTTCATTAATCTATATGTCTATCTTATCCTTAAACTAGCACTGCACTGTCTTGATTATTGTATTTAGCTTAATAGTAAGCATTGATATTGGAATGTGTGAATCCTCCAACTTTGTTCTTTTTTCAAGATCATTTTGGCTATTCTGGGTTCCTTGCATTTCCATGTTAACTTTAGATTAACTGGTTAATTTCTGCAAAACAAACAAACAAATTTTAAAAATAGTTGGTATTTGATAGCAATTGTACTGAATGTGTAGATCAATATGGGGAGTATTTTCATCTCAACAATATTATGTCTTCTGATCCAAGAACATGGGATATGAGTACAGTTTTCATATTAACTTTTTGTTCTGAGACCTTGCTTAATTTTTCTTACTTCTAGGGATCTTTTTGTCAATTTATTAATGTTTCTACATGAACAATCATGTTTTCAATAAATAAAGCTATTTTAACATTTTTCTTTCCAATACTTATGCTGTTAATTTCTTTAGTTCTAAGATTTCTAGTGTAATTTTAAACAGAAATGAAGAGAAATGATATTCTCAAATGATATTTTATGATTTTGTGTATAATGTAAGTCTTAACTACAGGGTACTTCCATTTCTTTCTCCTTTCTTTCGTGCTATTATTTTCATGGATTTTACTTACTTATATAATAAAAATGAAGTACTTTCACTACTTTTTTTGTAAATGGTCACACAATTTTAAACATTAAGAAAATATAGAAAAAATATTTTCATATACACTGACATTTTAAAAATTTCTAGGGCTTTTAATTCCCTTTCTGTGAATTCAAGTTTCCAGTTGGAATTACTTTCCTTTTGATTGAAAAACTTTTGATATTTCTTGCTGGCCAGTTTTTTTCAAAAAATTCTCTCATTTTTTTTTTTCTGAAAAGTCTTTATTTTACCTTCGTATTTGAAAGAATTCTAGCTTTACAGTTTCAACACCTTGAACACATCATTCCAATGTCTCCTGTCTTGCATCATTTCTTATGTGAAGTCTGTGATTACTTTTCTTTGCTCCACTGGTGTATATAATGTCTTTTTTTTTTTTTTTCACTCTGACTGCTTTTAAGGCCTTAGTTTTGTTATTCATTTTAAAAGATTTAATTACAGTGTGTCTTGGTGTGATTTTTCCTTTGTGTTTATCCTGATTAGACTTTGACAAGGTTATTGGGTCTCCAAGTTTATAATTTTTATAAAATTTTGAAAACATTGGCCATTAATTCTCCAAATAATTTGCATCTTCTCCATTCATTCTGGAACTCTATTAGTATATTAAGCTGTTAATATTGTCCTTTGTCCCACAGGTCAAAAATGCTCCTTTCCCATTTATGTTTTCAATCTTTTTTTGTATGCTTCATTTTGAATAATTTTTACTGCTATGTCTTCAAGTTAATTATCATTTCTTTTGCATGTGTGATTTGTCCTGCCCAGGAAATTTTTTATTTCAGATAATGTATTTTAAATCTCTTCATATTCCATTTTATTCCATTTGTTTATATCTTCTATTTTCTTCTCATCCATTCATGTTTTCTTTGAAATACCTGAACATAGTTATAATAGCTGTTTTAAAGTTCTTGGCTACTAATTCCATCTTATAAAAAATATTCTGAAACTTTCTCTTTATATATATATATTTTTTTTTTCTCCTAGTACTATGAAACATTTTCCTGCTTTTGGCATGTCTAATAATTTATGTTTGAATGATTCCATTATGATTTTTAGATGATTAAAAATGTTAAGTGTATGAAATTTTTTTCTTATATAAAGAATTTTGTTTTTTAATTTAGTAGATAGTTATGTGACTTATATTTCAGACTCTGTTCTTTGGTTTTTTGAATCCTGCTTTGATAGACTGGGTCTAGAGTAGCCTTTATTCGGGTTCTGTCCCATTACTCAAGTATGGCCCTCTAGCATAGCCCTTTACTAAATACCACAAGTGATGATCCTTTTCTCAATTTGTGGTGGAAACACAAACAATTCCTGGTGTGACTTCTGGGATCTAGTCAGCTTACCTGACTTTTGCTCACAATATACAGCATGTTTTATTATTTAGCAATGGCTCATGAGGAAACATGCAGTTTTCTGAAATTATTTTTATTTTTTTAACATCTTTATTGAAGTATAATTACTTTACAATGGTATGTTAGTTTCTGCTGTATAACAAAGTGAATTGACTATACATAAACTTATATCCCCATATCTCCTCCCTCTTGCATCTCCCTCCCACCCTCCCTATCCCACCCATCTAGGTGAATACAAATCACTGAGCTGATCTCTCTGTGCTATATGACTGCTTTCCACTAGCTATCCATTTTACATTTGGTAGTGTATATATGTCCATGCCACTCTCACTTCGTCCCAGCTTCCCCTCCCCCTTCCTCATGTCCTCAAGTCCATCTGAAATTGTTTTACCATAGTTTCCTCTTTTTGAAATTCTGCCCTGCAACTTCTGGTTACCTCAGACTCCCTGAACTTGAATCTGTCTTCTCAACTCAGTGAGACATCCATGTTCTCCTTGGAAGTTATTCCCCATGCCAGCATGGAATGTTCCTCTCAGAACAAGAGTCTGAAATAAAAGCACAAATGGAGATACATATATCATTTGTAAACATATTTGAAAGTTGCAAACCAAGCTAACAAAATGTTAAATAAGATAAATTCTATCAACTTAACAATAATAGCAAAATAGAAATCTGAGAGGATAGTTTCAAACTTTGAATTCTCAGAATCCTTGAATTTCCAACTTTGCCTGTTCTTTCTTCCTATCTACTCATGCACTTTGAGCAACATCTTGAAAAGGCCTGCTTAAGCTCTGCAAACAAGCCTATGGAGTGTAAACCACTGGTCTAGTCTGTCCTTATGGGTGGGAATGGAGTTGTAGTAAGGTGGTTATAAATGAAATTGAGGCTTTTACATTTTTGTTTTCATTGTATACTAAGTAAAGTTTGAACATTTTACAAAATGGTGTTTTCATTTATTTGTTTATTATACATGTGTATTTGTGTAAGTAAAATTATATGTGTACATACACAAATGCACATGTATAATAAACCTTCTCCACATATGTAATTTTTATGATAGTGTATTGAATCCATAACTGAAACTGCTTCTTTTTTTCTCTTCAGTAGAAACCCAATCCAAGCTAATATAAATTGTTTGTATATGTGTGTGTGTGTGTGTGTGTGTGTGTGTGTGTGTGTGTGTGTGTGTAAACAGGGGACAGAGAGACAGAGAGATAGAGAAACACAGAGAGAGAAAAAATCATGTAAGAATACAAATGGACCTTCTTTAACTATTTTACCAAACTTTACTCACTTAAATACTGCTCAGTGGAAAAATGTTAAGTTTGGTGTAGATCTCTCCTTGACCCATATTAAATAAATGCAAATATGTAAAGCACTCAATTGTTGACTGTAAGAGTCATATTCAATAATGTTAGATTCCTACTTCTCCCACTCTCTCAGTTTCTCAGAAATCGTATATATTAATAGCACTCTCATGGAGTAATTTCTCAATCTTCATAGTCTAGCCCATTAGTGACTAAAAAGGGAAATATTTCAGGCCTATTAGGGATTGGGGATGATGACAAAGACATCTAAACTTGGTAGTGGATGAAGCCTCAAAGCAAATTATGTGTATATAGACTTTCTTTCCCTCTGCTCTGAGCTGATGTTATTCAGAGGGATAGGTAGCATGAAAACCAGACCATTAAATTCAGAGAATGCAGCCTATATAAGGAAAACCCAAAAGGGGAAACATGGCTAAAGATAATTTCTCATAAAAGAGCTAAATTCTAAATGATTTAGCTTCCATCTGATATCTATAGAAACAGGAATTGGGTGAGAATGGAAGGATTAGACGTCATCTCAGAATCCCCATTCCACCTTCCTCCTGGTGGTCGTGTCCCAACATTTTAAAATACCCTAGGCCTCTAGATAAATTTCAATAGAGTACCTAGGGTGGGAGCAAAACAGTGGTCTACATTTTTCTAAGGAACTCCCAACAGATGTGCCTCTTCTTCGGCTGGACTGAACATAGGCTTTTTCCAAGGTATAGAATGAGCAACATTTTTTTTTTTTACAGTTCTGTATGGCTTGATGACTCTCAATCTCTGAGCCTCCACCCTCTCTGTGCTGATCAATGTCTTTGCTCCTTGAAGGTCAGGCCTTCTGCAGACTGCCTGGATTAAGGTCTCCATGTCAGAGCCCGTTATCTGCTGCAGAGCCCCTAATGCCATTAGCAAGAAAATGAAAAAAGCTTCCAAACAACCTTCAGATCGATGTTAACATTGTAACTTCCAACAGCTGCTGCTCAGCTTCTTTATTTGTTAAGACCTCCTCCTGTGTGGAACTTTCTTGACTCAAGTTTAATTCTGTCAATTTGACAAAGATGTTTTGAGCAGCTGTTTTGTATCCAGGCCCGGGCAAAGCCTTAGAAAAGTGAAGCACATAGGATAGAGTGGGTCCTATCCCACAAGATAATAAGTACCCAACTGGAAAGAGGGAAATCACAAGGCATTTACAAGATTGTATATGTTCAAGATGATTTCAATAACAAAATGTAAATTTGGAAGGTGGTCTGAGGAGGTATATCCATGCTGGTAATGATGGAAGAAAGGCAAGATTGCTATTTCTTGGGCTTATGATACAAAATTCAACACATTTCATCGCTGAATTTCCAGCTTTTTCTATCAAGACTCAGCACAGGAATAACACAAAAACTCCCACGAAGCAACTCTATTTCTACTTGAGGGTGCTTCAATTTCTTGTAGTGAAGGGAGGGGGAGAAAGTGGTAAAAAAATATCTCTTAAAATTATTTCCTTTGTTTTAGGAAAACAGAGTAATGGAAATGTGGTCCTCTTTCACCTGGTTCATGAAGTTCTAAAATGGAATATCTCCTGCATTGATATTAAAAATCAATAGGCAGTCTAGCAGCCTTTCTTCACAGTGCCAGGTGGATGGTTCTAGAATCATGTCTGCCTACCCTCTTGTGGGTCAGCCATGACTGATACTTTCAAGGTCTAACAACCCTGAGAAAAATTCTTAGAGAAAATCAAAATACTTTGCTGCTCATTCAAAACTCTCAGCAATCTGGGGCATGCTCTTACTTTTGCAATCTCATCTTCTTTCCCTGTTCTATTCACATCTTCTATTACTGACATACTCATCTCCAAAATATCTTTTGTACATCACATGGGCTTTATTTCCTCACCACTTCTTTATCGTTAAGCTCTTTCTTAGTGTTTTCTTCTTTTTACACCTACTCTTTTTTTATATAGCCCAGTTCAATCTAAACTTGCTCTACCAAGTTTTTGCTGACAACTCCCATGCATGGTGCACTCTAATTTCTCTGAAATTCTGATTTCTGACTTTCTGAACCATTTATCTGATACTTACCTAGTACCTTCTGACATTTCTCATTATGTGGCTTGCACTCATATTCATTTTCTGTGTATGAATACCCTCCCATTTATGTTAACCTAGTTTCTCTTATTAGAGCATAAATTTTTTTGTATGGAGCATTTATTTTTATCCTGTGTAAACTTATATTACATCACTCCATCAGTCTCTATTGAATTAATAATAGTCTAAGAAACTCCAAGACAGACAAATCTTTTGCTAAAGTATTACCTTAGTAAATAAAAATGAATTTTGTATGTCCTGCTTCTTATAGATAACCTAGACTTCTATAGCTGTTATTTCTCTGAAAACTGTGCAAGTGTTTTATGCCTTACAGGATCCCATACTCATCTGGTTTGCTTCCTACTCTCTGACTACTGTGTTTCAAAGTTCTGTTTTTTTCTTTGTCTCATTAGTTCTAAATTTTAGAGTTCTGATCTTGGAACTCCATTATTCTCTACCTATACGAATTCCCCAGGTGATTTAAACCAGCCTCATGTCTTCAAGTACAGTCTCTATACTATTAACTTTCAGCTGTATGTCTCAAATACTGACTTCATCAATGAACGCTATGAACTACACATCTGCAAATGGATACTGAGTAAACACCTAAAATTTAACATGCCCAAAATTCATTCTAACTTGACTGCTTGCATAGCCTGCTTCTTTTTAGTCTTCCTAATGTCAGACTTATTCCAATTTTTTATACCAAAAATGCTCAAATTTAAAAAAAAAAATCAAATGTTTTATTATGGGAGATTTCAAACATATATAAATGAAATGAAATAATATAATGAACTGCCTTGTAATCATCACCCAACTTCAATGACTATCAATATTCTGTCCTTATTTTATGTAACTTCTCCCACTCCCCACTTGTGTTGAGAAGCCTGAGCTTGTATAGTGAATTAACAATGTACAGATTATGACCTGCTGAATGAGGGGACACCAGACACTCACACAGTGTCAGCAGGTAGCTCCTTCAGCATCCGAGTTTCCACTTAGGGGATGTTTTGATTAAAGGTGCAGTTCCAGTACATCCACACAAAGGATGTAAAGTCACAAGATTCATTACTTACAGGTTCCAGAAGGTGTATGGGTTCCAATGAGCCAGGGGAAGGGCAATCCTAAGTCCCAGGTGAGAGCAGGAGATGAAGAGCAGGACAGCAAGCACCTATTAATTTTAAGGTGGTTGGGGTAGAGGTCACTAACCTTTTTCAGGTGTAACTCTAAGTCATTATCTTAAAAGGTGCCCAAAGAAAAGCAAAGTGGGAATTTATGGTGGGAATCCTAAACACAAAACCATATCTAAACGTCCAGACTCTGGGTGTGAGTAGGTGAAATGCCTAGACAGCAACTCAGAAAAACAAAAGTTGTTTTTCTCATCATAACTGACCCCATGATGCCTTGGCAATAATCTTTAGGGAAAATCATAGGCACTGTCTGTCTGGTGTAGATATTAAAAACCACTGGCAGGATTTTTGTCATCTGGCACATGAAACATTTGAGTAGAGCAAAAATGCTGATCAACAATATCAATAGAAAAATGAGAGTTTGAAATCCTGTTCGTAACCATCTCCCCACTGGTTGTGATCCTGTCAAGAAAATAAATCAAAGCCCTTGGATAAGGTTAAGGTAGGTATTCGGTTAAAAACTTGGGTGGATTGTGGAATACTTGTACCTGTTGAGCCATCTTTTGTAAGTTTGTCTGAGTTTATCCAGAATTATTAATACATATGAAGCAGGTGGTGCCCCTTACAGCAATACACCTTCTTCCTGGGCCAGTAAGTAATCTAGAGCTAAACAGTTATCCAAGCTGTCTGTGGTAAAGAATCCCATTGCTGCTGCATTAAGGCTGGGCTTTGGTATAACAGCCCAGTGTGCTTGGCTGGGTTGGCTCACAGGTCTGGGTTCACCTTAATGACATGTTGTTTTGTGTCCAGTGTGGTGACAACTAACCCAGTCCCTGTGAGGGTAGTAGAAGGCCTACTCCTAATATAATGGGGCTGAATATCACATGCTTTTGACATGAGGGGGCACAAAGACAGATGGTTCTGGGAACCCGATCAGTGATGTAAGTGGTCCCAGAGAGACTGAAGTGCACTGGTGTGAACAGACAGGACTCTAGGGCACAGGAAGGCAGAGGCATTGGAGGCGTAGGGAAGGAAAAGTGCTGTGTGGGGAACCACATGTGTGATGGCCCACAATGGGCACCAACTGTGTGATCAGAGAAACCAAAGCAGTTGGGGTTTCCCTGGATGGCTGAGCTGTGAGGCCCAAGATCATCACGATTGTGTTCCTTGGGAGGAGTTGTGGGTCATATTCCTCCATGTGGTGTTGGTGTCTGGGCAGATATGGAGGATTATAAAGTTCACAGGTGCTCCTGCTGGATGCCCCATACTGTAGTATTGGGAAGTGTGTTGCACAGAGCAGTTGAGCACCATGGAGAGCTGCAGGACAAGCCTCAGAGAGGAGTTGGATGTCTTCTGTTGGGCAAACGGGGACAGGGTCAAAAAATCAGCAAGGTAGCTGTAGTAGCTGCCATGGATGGTGGGCCCGGCGCTGAAGTGTAAAATCCATACCAGGAGCTTCTTCCTTCTGACCTTGTGGGCCCCTGAGGTCTGGGGAGTGGAGGTGGGTTCTCTTCCTCAGAAACCATCAACTTTTTAATTTTGTCTGCATCTCCTGCCCTGGTGGCTCCACGCATTCAGAAGCCCCCTCCCTGCGGCGACAGGTCTGGGACTCCTCTAAGGTGTCTGATAAAATGGGCCCTCAATACCCTGGTGTTCTTAACAAATTAGGAATGTCGGGGTCTTTGTCCAATTCAGCCTGCTGGCACATCTCAGCCGCTGTAAGCAAAGTTTAGAACCGATTCCAAAGACCCCTAAGAGCTAATCAGTGCCGTTCTCTCTCTCCCTTTGGATGTTTATTTTTCTAGGAAACCTTGCATTTCTCTCGTGATGTAGTTACGCATCTCTATTTCTCATTCACACTGGTTGTCAGACATCATGGCACATTAGTACTAACAGAGAACGCCTGGGACAGAGGTTGCTTCTTTCCTAACTCATATGCTGCTGCCTTCTGTTCTAGCGTGTCACATTCGACCTCCGACGAGGGATCGGGGTCCACCTCCACCAGTGTAACGTTAGCTGATGTATTTCGGAAAGCATCCAAGCCCCGAAAACATAGCACTCACCACTTAACCTGTGGGTATGCTACCACGCTCAGTAACATCCGACCCATGGGGCAGAGGTCTTACAAGCATCTAGTACTTTTTCGACCTCCTCTGGGGACTTGAGAGGAGCTGGTACCATGTGCTCTTGGAATCCAGCTTTCTCTTTCAGCAACATATGGTGCACTTGCCTCACAGCGTTTGCCTCCCAGGATGCCAGGATGGCCCTGCTAGAGTTGCCTCCTCATGGGTTAGGCCAGCTCCCCAAGCTCAGCACCCAGTCCTGAACCGATATAGTGGACCCAGCAGTGAGCCTCCCCCTCTAGCACTAACTTAGGATCTCATAGCCCGCCCCAGTCCGTGCCTGGGGTAAAGAGGCAGAGTCGGATTGTCCCTGTTAACTCACCTTGGCTCAACGCGCTGGGACGTCTTTGCAGGGGAGTCTGACTTTTTACAGCACCAACAGTTTAGGGTGGTGATTTACAGCAGCACCTGGCAGCAGCAATGCACAGCAGAACAGAGCAACTTCACTGACTGCCAGCAAGTAGTGGTTCCTTCCCAGAGAGGCTGAGCGGTCTGAGGGAGGAAGTTAGGGAACCATTTGCAGCTCCGACCACAATCCCATCCTCCTCCTCAATTGTATTGAGTAGCTGGAGTTGGTGTACTAAATTAAGAACATGCAGATTATGACCTGCCGCATGAGGGGGCACCAACAACCCTTACTGGTTGGCAGGTATCTCTCTCAGCATCTGATCTCCTACTTTGGGGACATGGAAAACATGGGACATTTTGATTGAAGGTGAGGTTTCAACATACCTACGAAAAGGAATTAGAGTCACAAGATTTATTACTTATAGATCCTAGAAGGAGGTTGGGTTGCAATGAGCCAGGGGAAGGGCAGTCCTCTGTCCCTGGTCATGGGGGAGAAGGGAATGGAGAACAGGACAGCAAGTGCCTATTACTTATAAGGGGTGGAGGTCACTAACTTTTTGCAGGCTTAACTCTAGGTGGTTATTTTTACAGGTCTCCCCCCGCATCCCGGGGAAAAGCAAAGTGGGAATTTATGGCAGAAACCCTAGACTCAAGTCCAGTCTCTGGGAGTGAGCAGGACTATCATATTGTGAAATGCCTAGACAGCAATTCAGAAAAACAAAAATGTTTTATGTTTTTTCCTTCATCACACCACTCAATTATCTTTAGACTTTTATTTTCTGGGTAAAACTGATGTACATTGAAGGGCAAAAATTCTAAGTGTACAATTTTTGATGAATAGATACATCTGTGTAAACAACACTCCAATTAAGATAAATTACATTTTATCAACACAGAAATTTCCCTCATGTCCTTTCAAAATCAATCCCTTACCTCACCTAAAGACCACCACTAGTCTGAGATTCATCCATATTTTGCATCTATCATTAGCTTATTTTTTAATTACTGAGTATTCATTGTATGAATATATCACAGTTTATCAAGTCTATTGATAGGCATTTAGTTGTTTAGAATGTTTGGAAAATGTCAATTAAGCGGCTACAAAAATTCTTCTTCTAGTCTTTTTAGGGTCATGTGTTTTCATTTATCTTGGCAAAATATCCAGGAATAGGAAGACTGGATTACAGGCAGGTTTATGTTTCACTTTATAAAAGCTTTCCATAACTTTTTATAGAGTAGTTGAGTAATTTTACACTCCACAAATAATATATGACCATTGAGTTTACTCAGCATCCTCATCAACATTTATTGCTGCCAGTCTTCATAATTTTAGTCATTCTAGTAGGTGTTTGGTAGCATCTCATTGTGGATTTAATTTACATTGTTATGATAAGAATTTCTCTTATATTTATTGAGTATTAGGATACATTTTCTTTGTAATATCTGTTCAGGTCCTTTGCTTTTTAAAAGAGTTGGTTGTTTATCACTTTAATTTTGAGTTTGATGTGTTCTTTACTGGTACTGTATGCAAGTTCTCTGTCAGAGAAAATTTTTGGCAATATTTTTTACAGTCTGTGGTTTGAATATTCATCTTCTTAATGGCCTTTTGATTAGTTACTTTAATGAAATTTAAAATCTCAGATTTTTTTTTCATTTATTGTTATTGCTTTCTGGATTTAATCTAGGAAATATTTCCTTATCCCCAGCACACAAAAGTATCCTTCTATATTTTCCTTAAAATGTTTTATAAAAGTTTTAACTTTTTGTGTAAGTTTTTATTTTTGTAATATGCTTTGAGGGTGAAATATTGGAACTCATTTTTTCTTTTTGTATGTATATTCAATTATTGCAGGATCATTTGACCTTACTTTTCCCTGCAAATTGCTTTGGAAATTTGTTTGTACATTATTTGGTCTATGCATGTATATTTATACCAATTCCATACTGTCCTTAATACTGTAACTTTATAATAACTCTGGATGTCATGTGGCTTAAGTCTTCTAATATTTTTCTTCTTTGTTAAAATTATTTTGGCTATTCTATATTTTTTGTATTTTAATATAAATTGTAGAATTATCCTGTAAACTTCTATACAAAGCCTGCTGGGATTAGGATTGGGATTGCTATGAATCTATAGACCAATTAGGGAAATTTGACATCTTTTAAACTTTTAAACTATAGTCTTTCAATCTATGAACATGGTGTATTTTTCTGTTTATTTACATTTTTTATTTCCTGTCATCAATGTGTAATTTTCTGTTTAGAGGTTTTGAACAGTGTTTATTACATTTTGTTTAAGTACTTTTATGTCAACATAAATTGAATTTTTAACTCATATCCCAGTTGTTGCTACTAGTATACCAAAATTTAATTGATATTTTTATATTAATTTTGCACCCTGAGACCTGGTGACTCACTATTTCTAATAAATTTTGTTGCTCCCTTAACATTTTCTTCTTTAAAATTTTATGTCATATGAAAATAAAAAGTTTTGCATCTCCCTTCTCAAATTTTATAATTTATATTTATTTTTCTTGCCTTGTTACTTGGCCAGGAACTCTAACATAATGCTGAATAGAGGAGATGAAAGTAAAAATCATAGGCTTGTTCTTGATCTTAGGGAGAAAGAGTTTGTTATCTCACCATTAAACATGTATGATTTTATAGTTGTCCTCTAACAGTTTTGAAAAGTTCCCCTCGATTCCTGGTTTGCTTAGAAATTTTATTTTTATTTATTTAAAAAAATTATTAATTAATTAATTTATTTATTGGCTGCTTTGTGTTTTCGTTGCTGTGTATGGTCTTTCTCTAGTTGTGGTGAGTGAGGGCTATGCTTCGTTGTGGTGTGTGAGCTTCTCATGGCCGTGGCTTCTCTTGCTGTGGAGCACGGGCTCTAGGTGCATGGTCTTCAGGAGTTGTGGTGCACGGGCTTCAGTAGTTGTGGTACACAGGCTTCAGTAGTTGTGGCTCATGGGCTGTAGAGTGCAGGCTCAGTAGTTATGGTGCACAGGCTTACTTGCTCTGCATCCTGTGGGATCTTTCTGGACCAGGGATCAAACCCATGTCCCCTGCATTGGCAAGCAGATTCTTAACCACTGTACCACCAGGGAAGCCCAGAAATTTTAAAACTTAGGATGGCGTGTTTAATTTTGTCAAAAATTATTTCCACACCTATTGAATTTCTCATACAATTTCTGTTCTTTATTTCATTATAATAAAGATTACATTAGTGGATTTTAAATATGAAATGACATTGCACTCCTGGGTTAAACTTAACCTGTTCACATTGTATTGCTTTTTTTAATGTATTGCTGAATTATATTTGATATTATTTTATTGAAGACTTTTTTTTTTTTTTTTTTGTGGTACACAGGCCTCTCAGTGCTGTGGCCTCTCCCGTTGCAGAGCACAGGCGCCGGATGCACAGGCTCAGTGGCCATGGCTCACGGGCACAGCTGCTCCACGGCATGTGGGATCTTCCTGGACCAGGGCACGAACCCATGTCCCCTGCATTGGCAGGTGGACTCTCAACCACTTTTCCACCAGGGAAGCCCTATTGAAGACTTTTTAATATTCATGTTTTTGCATAATGTCTGTCTTTAATATTTTTTTGCAATATGTTTCTCAGATATTGCAACAGTAATTATGCTGCCTTCGAAAAATGGGTTAGAAGATCTTTATTAATACTCTGTTTTCTGAAAGAAGTTCCTCTTAAATATTTGGTAAAATTCTCTAGGGAAATGATGGGACTTGGATTTGTGTGTGTGTATGTAATTTTCTTTAACAAAGTTCATTTTCTTTGAAAAATAAGAGACTATTCAAAATTTTTATTTTAATGTCATGCCAGTTTGGTAGGCTGTTTTTTCAATAGTTTCTTTTATTTAATCCAAACCATCAAGTTTGTTTGCATAATGTCACTCAAATATTCTGTTATTTTCCTTTTGATATCTCAAAGATTTGTGGTGATAACTCCTGATATTAACAACTTATTATTTATTTCTTTTCCTAATCTCTCTTGCTAGGACTTTATTGATTTTATTGATCCTTTCAGATAACTAACATTTATCTTGGCTAATTTTTTATATTTTTGTCTACATTTTAGTTTATTTTACCTTATTATTTTCTTTTTTTTTCTTATTAGTCATCAATTTTATACACATCAGGGTATACATGTCAACCCCAGTCACCCAATTCATCACACACACACACCCATGCCCCCGCTGGTACCCCCCCTTGCTGTCCATATGTTTGTTCTCTACATCTGTGTCTCTGTTTCTGCCCTGTAAACCAGTTCATTGGTACCATTTTTTCTAAGTTCCACATATATGCGTTAATATATGATATTTGTTTTTCTCTTTCTGACTTACTTCACTCTGTATGACAGTCTCTAGATCCATCCACATATCAACAAATGACCCAATTTTGTTCCTTTATATGGCTGAGCAATATTCCATTGTATATATGTACCACATCTTCTTTATCCATTCGCCTGTCAATGGGCATTTAGGTTGCTTCCATGACCTGGCTATTGTAAATACTGGTGCAATGAACATTGGGGTGCATGTGCCTTTTTGAATTATGGTTTTCTCTGGGTATATGCCCAATAGTAGGATTGCTGGGTTATATGGTAATTCAATTTTTAGTTTTTTAAGGAACCTCCATACTGTTCTCCATAGTGGTTGTATCAATTTATATTCCCACCAAGAGTGCAAGAGGTTACCCTTTCTCCACACGCTCTCCAGCATTTGTTGTTTGTAGATTTTCTGATGATGCCCATTCTAATTGGTGTGAGGTGATAACTCATTGTAGTTTTGATTTGCATTTCTCTAATAATTAGTGATGTTGAGCAGCTTTTCATGTGCTTCTTTGCTATCTGTATGTCTTCTTGGGGAAATGTCTATTTAGGTCTTCTGCCCATTTTTAGATTGGGTTGTTTGTTTTTTAAATAGTGAGCTGCATGAGCTGTTTATATATTTTGGAGATTAATCCTTTGTCCGTTGATTCATTTGCAAATATTTTCTCCCATTGTGAGAGTTTTCTTTTCGTCTTGTTTGTGGTTTCCTTTGCTGTGCAAAAGCTTTTAGGTTTCATTTGATCCCATTTGTTTATATTTGTTTTTATTGCCATTACTCTACGAGATGGATCAAAAAAGATCTTGCTGTGATTTACATCAGACAGTGTTCTTCCTATGTTTTCCTCTAGGAGTTTTATAGTGTCTGGACTCACATTTAGGTCTCTAATTGATTTTGAGTTTATTTTTGTGTATGGTGTTGGGGAGTGTTCTAATTTCAGTCTTTTACATGTACCTGTTCAGTTTTCCCAGCACCACTTATTGAAGAGTCTGTCTTTTCTCCATTGTATACCCTTACCTCCTTTGTCATAGATTAATTGAGCATAGGTGCGTGGGTTTACCTCTAGGCTTTCTATCTTGTTCCATTGATCTATGTTTCTGTTTTTGTGCCAGTACCATATTGTCTTGATTACTGTAGCTTTATAGTATAGTTTGAAGTCAGGGAGTCTGATTCCTGCAGCTCTGTTTTTTTCCCTCAAGTCTGCTTTGGCAATTCTAGGTCTTTTTTGTCTCCTTGCAAATTTTCAGATTTTTTGTTCCGGTTCCATAAAAAATGCCTTTGGTAATTTGATAGAGATGGCATTGAATCTGTAGAGTGCTTTGGGTAGTATAGTCATTTTCACAATATTGATTCTTCCAATCCAAAACATGGTATATCTCTCCATCTGTTGGTATCATCTTTAATTTCTTTCATTAGTGTCTTATAGTTTTCTGCATACAGTACTTTTGTCTCCCTAGGTAAGCTTATTCTTAGGTATTTTATTCTTTTTGTTGTAATGGTAAACGGGAGTGTTTCCTTAATTTCTCTTTCAGAGTTTTCATCAATAGTGTATAGGAATGCAAGACATTTCTGTGCATTAATTTTGTATCCTGCAACTTTACCAAATTCATTGATTAGCTCTAGTACTTTTCTGGTGGCAGTTTTAGGGTTCTCTATGTATAGTATCATGTCATCTGCAAACAGTGACAGTTTTACTTCTCTTTCCAATTTGTATTATTTTATTTCTTTTTCTTCTCTGATTGCTGTGGCTAGGACTTCCAAAACTATGTTGAATAATAGTGGTGAGAGTGGACATCCTTGTCTTGTTCCTGATCTTAGAGGAAATGCTTTCAGTCTTTCCCCATTGAGAATGTTTGGTGTGGTTTTGTCATATATGCCCTTTATTGTGTTGAGGTTGGTTCCCTCTATGCCCACTTTCTGGAGAGTTTTTATCATGAATGGGTGTTGAGTTTTGTCAAAAGCTTTTTTTTTGCATCTATTCAGATGATCATAATGTTTTTATTCTTCAAATTGTTAATATGGTGTAGCTCACTTATTGATGTGCATATATTGAAGAATCCTTGCATCCCTGGGATAAATCCCACTTGATCATGGTATATGTTCCTTTAAATGTGTTGTTGGATTGTATTTGCTGGTATTTTGTTGAGGATTTTAACATCTATATTCATCAGTGATATTGGTTTGTAATATTCTTTTTTTGTAGTGTCTTTGTCTGGTTTTGGTATCAGGGTGATGGTGGCCTCATAGAATGAGTTTGGGAGTGTTCCTTCGTCTGTAAGTTTTTGGAAGAATTTGAGAAGGATAGGTGTTAGCTCTTCTTTAAATGTTTGATACAATTCACCTTTGAAGACATCTGGTCCTGGACTTTTGTTTGTTGGAATATTTTTAATCACAGTTTCAATTTCATTACTCATGATTGGTCTGTTCATATTTTCTATTTCTTCCTGGTTCAGTCTTGGAAGGTTATACCTTTCTAAGAATTTGTCCATTTCTTCCAGATTGTCCATTTTATTGGCATACAGTTGCTTGTACTAGTCTCTTATGATGCTTTGTGTTTCTGCACTGTCAGTTGTAACTTCTCCTTTTTCATTTCTAATTTTATTGATTTGAGTCCTCTCCCTCTTTTTCTTGATGAGTCTGGCTAATGGTTTATCAATTTTGATTATCTTCTCAAAGAACCCGCTTTTAGTTTTATTAATCTTTGCTGTTCTTTTCTTTGTTTGTATTTAATTTATTTCTGCTCTGATCTTTATGATTTCTTTCCTTCTGCTAACTTTGAGTTTTGTTTGTTCTTTCTCTAGTTCCTTCAGGTGTACAGTTAGATTGTTTACTTGAGATTTTTCTAGTTTCTTGAGGTAGGCTTTTATAGCTATAAAGTTCCCTCTTAGAAATGCTTTTGCTGCATTCCATAGGTTTTGGATAGTCGTGTATTCATTGTCATTTTTCTCTAGCTGATTTATGATTTCCTCTTTGTTTTCTTCAGCAATCTCTTGGTTATTTAGTAATGTACCATTTAGACTCCATGTGTTTGTGTTTTTTACTGTTTTTTCCCTGTAATTTATTTCTAGTCTCATAGCATTATGTTCAGAAAAGATGCTTGATATGATTTCAATTTTCTTAAAATTACTGAGGCTTGACTTGTGACCCAAGATATGATCTATCCTGGTGAATGTTCCATGCACACTTGAGAAGAAAGTGTAATCTGCTGTTTTGGGATGGAATGTCCTATAAATATCAATTAAATCTATCTGGTCTATTGTGCCATTTAAAGCCTCTGTTTCCTTATTTATTTTGATTTTGGATGATCTGTCCATTGGTGTAAGTGAGGTGTTAAACTCCCCCACTATTATTGTGTTAGTGTCGACTTCCTTTTTTATAGCTGTTAACAGTTGCCTTATGTATTGATGTGCTCCTATGTTGTGTGCATATATATTTATAATTGTTATATCTTCTTCTTGGATTGATCTCCTAATCATTATGTAGTGTCCTTCCTTGTCTCATGTAACTTTCTTTATTTTAAAGTGTATTTTTTCTGATATGAGTATTGCTACTCCAGCTTTCTTTGGATTTCCATTTGCGTGGAATATCGTTTTCCATCCCCTCACATTCAGTCTGAATGTGTCCCTAGTTCTGAAGTGTGTCTCTTGTAGACAGTGTATATATGGATCTAGTTTTTATATCCATTCAGCAAGCTTGTGTCTTTTGGTTGGAGCATTTAATCCATTCACTTTTAGGTAATTATCAATATGTATGTTCCTATGACCATTTTCTTAATTGTTTTGTGCTTGTTTTTGTAGGTCCTTTTCTTCTCTTGTGTGTTTCCCACTTAGAGAAGTTCCTGTAGCATTTGTTGTGAGCTGGTTTGGTGGTACTGAATTCTCTCAGCTTTTGCTTGCGTGTAAAGCTTTTGATTTCTCCATTGAATCTGAATGAGATCCTTGCTGGGTAGAGTAATCTTGTTTGTAGGTTCTTCCCTTTCTTCACTTTAAGTATATCATGCCACTCCCTTCTGGCTTGTAGAGTTTCTGCTGAGAAATCAGCTGTTAACCTTATGGGAGTTCCCTTGTATGTTTTTTGTTGTTTTTCCCTTGCTGCTTTTAATAATATTTCTTTGTCTTTATAGTTTTTTCCCATTTGATTCCTCTGTGTCTCATCATATTTCTCCTTGGGTTTATCCTGTATGGGACTCTCTGTGCTTCCTGGAATTGGGTGGTTTTTCCTTTCCCATGTTAGGGAAGTTTTCGAATATAATCTCTTCAAATGTTTTCTCTAGTCCTTTCTCTCTCTCTTCTCCTTCTGGCATCCCTATAATGCGAATGTTGTTGCATTTAATGTTGTCCCAGAATTCTCTTAGGCTATCTTCATTTCTTTTCATTCTTTTTTCTTTATTCTGTTCTGCAGCAATGAATTCCTCCATTCTGTCTTTCAGGTCACTTATCCGTTCTTCTGCCTCAGTTTTTCTGCTATTGATTCCTTCTAGTTTAGTTTTCATTTCAGTTATTGTATTTTTCATCTGTTTGTTTGTTCTTTAATTCTTCTAGGTCTTTGTTAATCATTTCTTGCATCTTCTCGATCTTTGCTTCCATTCTTTTTCTGAGGTCCTGGATCATCTTCACTATCATTATTCTGAATTCATTTTCTGGAAGGTTGCCTATCTTCACTTCATTTAATTATTTTTCTGTGGTTTTATCTTGTACATAGCCCTCTGCCTTTTCATCTTGTCTTCCTTTCTGTGAATGTGGTGTTTGTTCCACAGGCTGCAGGATTGTAGTTCTTTTTGCTTCTCCTGTGTGCCCTCTCTACCCTATTACTTACTAATATTTACTTTGAAATTAAGTTTGTTTTAATATATTCCCTTTGTTTGTTTGAAATTTAGATAATTATTTTTTAAGTCTTTCTTAGTTTTTCAAGTCCTGTGTTAATTGCATTCTATAAATTTTGATACATTGTATTTTCATTACTGTTCATTTTGGAAATTTTTCCAATTTTCCTTTTTATTTCTCCTCTCTCTCTTTCAATTTCCCTTTATTTATTTTTTTTGCTTATCATTTATTTGGAAGTGTCTTAATTCCCAAATATGTGTCACTTTCTATATACATTGTTTTGATTGATTTCTAAATTAATTCTGTTGTGTTCAAAGAACATGTTCTATAATATTTCAGCCTTTGAGACTTATTTGCACTTGTTTTATTGTTCAACATGTGATCTATCTTGTTGAATATTTTGTATGACCTTGAAAGTAGGATATGCTTTTTTCTTGTCTCGTTTCCTGTTTGATCAATATTCATTAGATTAAGATCATTGATAGTGTTGTTTAGATCCTATATACCTTCATTAATATTTTGTTTAGTTCTATTGCTTACTGAGTATGGATATTAAAATGTTCAGCATGATTGTGTATTTTCCTATATCTCCTTTAAATTTTTAGTTTTCCATTGAATTCTTCTACTGGCCTCTTAAGTATACCATTTTGCACCAGTTTTTAATAGTAACTTTTAGGTTTACACTATAATGATGTTGTCTTGATGTTCCTCCTTTCATACCTCAGTGTGTTCTCTTCACTCTTCATCAAATTCTGTTGATTATAACTTTAAAATTAATCTAGATGTTGACTTCATCAAACCATCTCCACTATAGCATCTCAATTTTCATGCTTTTTCACCTTTGTTATTGTAAAAGCCTTCAAGATTATTAATTCATTTCTCTATTCTTTCTCCTTTTTAGTCTTTTCCAAACACAACAAAGCTAAATCTTGTTCAATTGCAAGTAAGATCACATCCTTTCTATTTTCCACTGCACTCAGCACAAAAGCTAAAGTCCTATCTGAAATGCAAAGCCTGAGTGATCTGCTCCATCTTCATTCAGTTATGGTTTTTGCTTATCTTGTTCTGATCTTCCTCCTTAATCACTCTAATCTAAATAAAAAGAAGTCTTTGCCTTTTCTTTCAGATATCAATTAGGTTTCTATTCAGGGCTTGTTATTTGCTATTCCCTTTGCCTGGAACACTCCAGAATTTCTGTGGTTATTTTGCTTCTTTAAATTTTCACTACAATGCCATCTTCTCATTGAGTTTTTCTCTAACAACCCTACCTAAAATTGCTTCTTCTCTTACCCAGTAACCTCCCATCCATCTTCTCACTTTAGTTTTCTGTTCAGCACTTATAACTATTTAAAATGACAGTTATTTAACTTCTTTATTTCTTTCCCCCACCCACATTAGATTCTAAGCTTAATGAAAGCAGAGGTGTTTGTTTGTTTTGTTTACTGCTAGTGGCTAGACTAATTTCTAACTTTCTGCTAATGACACAACTTGAAGTGCCAGATAATATTCTCAGGCCAGGAATTTTTTGCACTTCTTAGTGGTCCTGATTTAATAATCTTTTTATATTCCTTGATAAATGGTGAGCTAATCTTACCTTGAGTACCTTTAAGTGAAGGTGATTTTACTTCCTCCATGGGTACCTTGTTTCCAGAGTCCTAACTGTTCTAATAGTTACAAAGTTTTTCCTAATAGTTAACCTAAATTTTCCCTCTGTTGAAACAGAAGCCCCATTAGCTCCTACTCTGTCCTTGTTGACTAATGAGAATAATTGGTCTCTGTCCTTTTTATAGACTCACTATTCTGTATTTGTGGATATCTGCTGTACCTACCCTCAGCCGTTGGTCAAGGAAGTGTGTCAGCAGGATGGCCACATGGGGACCAGCCAGGCCCAGAGCAGACATCAGCAGCTCATCTCCTCACAACAGAAATGAATGAAAATTAAATAGACAGTGAGATTATAAGGGGACTTCTAACTGGGGTTGCGTTCAGGCATTGTATTGATGAATTGCCTGACAATTTTGAAGAAAGTTAAGTATTGTGAGCAGCTACAGAGGGACTCGAAACTTTTTATTTAAAAATTTTTATTGACAATGTGGATGATAAAGAAGCCTTTTCTAGTTTCCCTTCTCTGTTCTTCAGAAGATATTTTCTAGATAGCAATCTTTATAGAGGCTTTTGTAACTCTACAACTCCCTGTCCTAAGTAAGTTTTCTAAAGTATCTTATGTTTGCTAGAATTTTATGGAATAGTCTATTTGAGTTGGCCATTTTGACTTTCCTTACATTTATTATTGACATTTTGGGTCTATACAAGAATATAATTTCTGAATCCAGTTGCTTTCTCATAATGTTTCAAATTGCACCTTCATTTTCACCATGAAGTTGCCCATTTATTTATACATGTAGCCAAAGATAATACAAAGAAAACAATTTCATTTAACTGGTTGAATCATCATAAAAAAGAAGGATAGTGTGATGAATGGAAAGAATCCTGACTCACAGTTGGGAGATATGAGGTGAATTTCCATCTTTTTAATTTAATGGCAACGTGGCCCTTGGCAAAATTTATCTGAGTTACTGAACTCCAGTTGTCACATGTTTAAATGAAGTTTTAGACCAGATTAACCTAAGGTTCTTTTTAGTCCCTCAGTTTTATGATTCTGTAGAGGAGAACAACTCCAAAGAGCTTATTACCACAATGTTTAAGTTTATTATCCATGCATTTAATGTTAACAAGATTGGTGGAGAGCTATTGTAGACTAGAGTTCACAGCAGTGTGGAATAGAAAGTGTCCCTTTGAAATACTGTGAGTAAAAACTAATTCATACTAACTTTTTGCTCCTTCCAAGATGACAGCTAGATAATTTTTATTATGTGTTAACGAGATATGTATTGAGGAACTTTTGACATTTCTTCCATGCTCTTTGCTGCAAGGTTTGGTTTTAAAGTAGCCAGTGAAAAAGCAGTTGGTATTTTATCTCAGGTCAAGATTTCTGGCTCTGTCAAATGTGTGATGGGGGAAACTTCAGTTATAGCTGTTTATCATTCATGACTTGTCACCCAAGATTAACACCATTGACTAAGCTTAAGCTGGTGACATGTTATAAAAATTTATGATGCTCACTGTAAATCAAAAGTCAAAGCTGGTCCACCTGTCTGAGTTCTGTTTCTGTTGCTTCAACACTTGTCTACATCATTTTAGAGAAAGTCAAGCTGCCAGCCATGTCATCTCACTGCATGACATAAGGTGAGAAAGTTGGAGATCAGACAGTAGAGATGAGCAAAAGACTTGGTACTTCTCACGGTAAAAGGCAATTTTATAGCAATTTTCTTCTTTATGGGAAGAGCAATTGTGGGTTAGGAAGATGAGAAGTTTAGTTTTAGACATTTTGAGTTAGAGATGCCTATTAGACATTCATGTTGAACTACCTAGAAGGAAGTTAAATATTTGAGCTGGATGTTTAGGGGAGAGATCTATAGAATAATATCTCCCAAGTGCTGTCTTCACCCAGTTTTGAAGTCATGGCTAACAATTCACAATTCTACCCTGCCCCCAATTACTTCTCTTATCAAGGTCTAACACTTCTAGGTTACAATACACACATGTCTAACTTCAAGAGGTCCCCAGACATGTAATATCCAGGGACAGTCCCTTCTTTCTTAGACCCACAGAATTATTCAAAATACCCAGTCTCTAGGAATCCAGTGAAACTACCTAACCCCACCATATTTTCCATAAATACACCTCCTCCTACAGTTCTAGCTTGCTGTTACCATGTCCCCAGATAAACCAACCATCTGTGTGGCCCTGCATGGCAGCCTTCTCTCATTTGGTTCTGTAAGTTAAAAATAATTATGTCTTTCATCTATCCAAGTGTTTTTATTTTGTTTCTCACCATCAAAAGAATCTTTATATCTTGTAACACAAGGTCAAAACTGGAAATATAAATGTGAAAACCTCTGGTACCAAACAATGTGTCTGGTACATCATAGGAGGTAATTAGGAAAGCAGTAAAGCTTCCTGTTTAATGTTACACTGTTGCTGTGATTCAGCCCTGGATAACTGGATGGTTGATATCACTTGAATCTTCCCCTTAAGAGGCATATCCTGACCTTATGGAATGCACATCAGCTTAGGGACCTCAAGGTGACTATTGCCATCATTGCTGTTTCACCTCTGCTTATTCTCTTGCCACATGAGATATTGTGATGGGAAAAATCAGGATTTGCTAACATGACTGATAAGGATCAGAAGATCAAGCTGTAGATCTCAGTGTATTTAAGGGAATATCAACCAGGCTCTAGCAAAGAAAATCAATACCAAAATGTGTAGCAGATGGACTGATAACCACAGGAAGAACATCTTGGTAAAATATTAACAGACCTGGCTTGAATGAATGGATAGATAGATAGATGGGTGGATAGATAGATAGATAGATAGATAGATAGATAGATAGATAGATAGATATAGAAAGAGAGATAGATGTATATAAGGATCTGGTGCCTTTGAATAGAGGGTGATCAAAAGAAAAGTTTTGGAAACAGCAATGCTTGGTAGTCTATCCCACAAAATCTCAGACAAGGAAGAATCTCTCTTTTCTATCTAATTTCCAGGCACTCCCTCCTTCCCCACACACAAAATCTTTACCCCCATACACATCATACTTATTTATACCAGTCTCAGCTCTGGCTTTTACTTTTTTCCTCTGATTGTAGATATACAGGAGAACTTATCACAGATAACCCCTTTCAGCTCTGTGAGCTTTTGACAACATGGAATCCAGAGGAATTGTAATAATGTGGCCTATTTGTCTTCATCATACCCAGAAAATTGAACATATTAGAGCTTCTATTTGAATTAATTTGTGGTTCTACTATTGATTAATTTATCCTTTGTCTTTTTGTTCACTTATATTTTTTCTATGCTGTATCTGGAATAATTTGTTTTATCAGCTAATTAATGGACATGACTTACCATAAGTTAAACCAACTATCTCTTTCTATGCTCATTCATATATTGCCAATCATTTGAAAACACAACTTACCATACTTCTTTTTCCATGGCACTTTTTTGTCTACATTAGGCTGATTTGACTTATATCAACTTTGAACTTAAATAATAGAGAGAGATTTCCTAAACTATGCAAGGAGGGAACATAAGGGAAAGAAAACTTAATATATTTCTCGTTCATTGGTCATTCACAGTCTAGGTGGGAAGTTCAGAATAAGAAATTAAATGGTTAATGAGAAGTTGGGTGACTTGAAAAGACTCTTAAACAATGTATATTTGGGGTACAACATCTTCCAATTTTTAGAATTTATTCTGGCTTTCAAGAAGTAGATGTGTCCAGCCTTTGGTCACTGTACAATAGAAAGTAATCATGTGATATAATTTCATTTGGATATTGAACCTTGAAGGCATCTCATATCACAAAATAATTTCCTTGGCAGGGAGTTTTCCCTTATACTCTCTGCTATCTCTGGGGTCTCCCAAGATGAGAAAGTCATGCAGAATGGCATTTCCATTCTTGCTCATGCCTTTCTGGGACCTTCCATGTTTTCTCCTATTTCCCTGTCTTTTCTCTACTTTGCCCTCTTTTCTCTTTGTCTTTCTTGCCTTTGTTCTCTTTCTCTGAGGACCCTTCTGCCTGACTCTGATTTCCCTTGACTTTCTGAGTTTAATTTTCATTTTCTGAAACTCACTCATCTCCTAATAATTTGTATGTGGAGATTGGGGCTTAGGTAGAAAAATATCCCACCAAGACTTGCTAAAATAAAGAGGCTGTGTATTCATTGCCTCCTAATGTCTCCACTTGCCTTAGAAAGTTGTATCCTTTGACAGTCTTGTTGACTCAGTGGAGCTAATATTTAAGAGGTAAAATGAGCTATTTCCCATCAATACCACTCCTTCCTACTTGCATTAAGATGTAATTGGGACAAGGGGATTGGAGAGACCCATTCAATATTTCAGATGTTGCTTTCCTAGGTTCACAACATTTGGACAAGGAAATCTCACAACATTTCATTTTAAATTCTGCTTCTACAATTCTGGTTTAATTCTTAGTCAAAGTATCTGCTTAAATCTGCTTAATATTGGGATTGTCATAATGCCATGATAAAGCTCTCTTAAGGGCTTCCCTCGTGGTGCAGTGGTTGAGTGTCTGCCTGCCGATGCAGGGGACGTGGGTTCGTGCCCCGGTCTGGGAAGATCCCACATGCCACAGAGTGGCTAGGCCTGTGAGCCATGGCTGCTGAGCCTGCACGTACAGAACCTGTGCTCCGCAATGGGAGAGACCACAACAGAGAGAGTCCCATGTACCGCAAAAACAAACAAACAAAAAAAAAAAAACAACAACAAAAACAAACCTCTCTTCAACTTATAATCCATTCTTTATCTAATAATGGGTGGCTAGAATTATTTAGCATAGAACAGACTTTTATTCCTCAATTAGAGAGAAGAGATTTGAGCAAATATGCTCAGAGGAGCAAAAACACTACCTTAAATCCGTAGTATAAAGCCAATATTTTGTATTCAAATTCTTTCTAAGAAAATTTTGAAAGATTAAGGATAAGAATTTCTGAGGGGCTTCCCTGGTGGCGCAGTGGTTGAGAGTCCGCCTGCCGATGCAGGGGACACGGGTTTGTGCCCTGGTCCGGGAAGATCCCACATGCTGTGGAGCAGCTGGGCCGGTGAGCCATGGCCGCTGAGCCTGCGCATCCGGAGCCTGTGCTACACAACGGGAGAGGCCACAACAGTGAGAAGCCTGCGTACCGCAAAAAAAAAAAAAAACAAAAGAATTTCTGAGAAAGTTGTCTTAAAGAAAAAGAGAGAAAATGGATTTGGTGGGGAAACCCCTCAAATTTTGTAAAAGAAAATCTTGTTCTACTTCACAAATTTACTAAGCATTTTGAAAACCACGGTGTTTTTAAGTATTAGGAAACTGGGATACACTTTATAGAAAATGCCATACAAAATTTTGTGGGCAATTTCACACATACACAATCATATACATGTTTTTTCATACTTTCACAAATACATATGCACATACAGAAATATATGCAAACATGGGACGACCTAGGCACTCAGATTTAGGATGAACTGTCAAAGGACTGGGCAGTGCTCATTAATCTTTGGCAGGGTTGGTGAGTGGGCTGTATTTTACCATAAGCAATTACTTTTTTGTTGTTGAAAAATGAAATTGTTATAAAATTATCCAGTTCTATAACTTCTTTCTTTGTGACTTAATTTGTTTCCAGTTCACATAGAAAAAAAAAAAAAAGAAAACTTGATTCTTCCTCTCTTTAGATGTTTCTATTTAACTTTTTGAAAGATGACCAGCGTGTTTCCTCTAGCTATTTCTGTTTAATATAAGAACTCTTGTTCTTCTAGATTTATATTAAAAACAGATTATATTAAAAACAGATCTCGGGCTTCCCTGGTGGCGCAGTGGTTGAGAGTCCGCCTGCCGATGCAGGGGACATGGGTTCGTGCCCCGGTCTGGGAAGATCCCACATGCCACGGAGCGGCTGGGCCCATGAGCCATGGCCGCTGGGCCTGCACGTCCAGAACCTGTGCTCCACAATGGGAGAGACCACAACAGTGAGAGGCCCGTGTACAGCAAAAAAAAAAAAAAAAAAAGAAAAAGATCTCAAGGATGAGGCACTATATAGATAAAGAACTATACACCAGTGAATTCAGATCTTATTTTTAGTGAAAATAAATTGTCTATTTTTTAGCACATACAATATTCTCTAAGAATTTCTTTGTGCATAAAACCTATCCTTTCATATTTCTTTCCTATGATCTTAGTTTTATGTGGTTGTTACATATTTAGCTAAGATCTGTGTCTCACTTTGTGCTTGACTTTACTACAACTTTCTATCTCATTCTCTCTACTGGGTAAATAAATACATCTAACACCTACCACAATACTTATAGTATTCCTCATGTGCCTCTACCTAGTACATCCATTCTGATTCTTCCAGCAACTCTCCATCAAGTCTGTTTAGAAGTCAGCTAAAGTCTCACAATAAAACTACTGGATATTTAAATATATTCCATCATTAAACACATAAAATATGAAGTAAATAAATTAAGAGTCCAACTTCAGAAGCTAAGGGGGAAAGGGGTATAGATGAAATAAATGCTGGAAAAAAAATGAATAAAAAATCAATTAAATGAAAAAGAATTCAAAAGAAGTACAAGCAAGTTATAGCAATAAGTGAGACTAAAACTCTTGACAAATAAGCATATGAAATAAATGTGCTCAACAACATATGTTATTAGGGAATTACAAATTAAAGCAATGAGATACAATTACACATCTATCGGTACTAAAATGGCTATGGTACATCCCTACAGTGGAATATTATTCAGTGATAAAAGGAAATGAGCTCTCAAGCTACAAAAGGACACAGAGGAAACTTAAATGCATATTGTTAAGTTAAAGAAGCCAGTCTGAAAAGGCTACATGCTATATGATTCTAGATATATGACACTGAAGAAAAGGCAAATCTACAGAGACAGTAAAAATATCAGTGGCTGCCAGGGGTATGAGGGAGGAAAGGATGAATAAATAGGAGGAGTGCAGGGGATTTTGTGGCAGTGAAATTATTCTGTATGACATTGCAATGATGGATATGACATAATTGTCAAATATATTGATATAATGCCTATACATTGGCAAGTATATGACATTAAACTTTGGTCAAAACCCTTAGAATTGTACAATAAAGGAGTGAAAGTGAACTTACAGACATTAGGTAACAATAATGTATAATATACCAATATTTGTTCATCAATTATAACAAATGTACCATACTAACATGAGTTAGTAATATGGGAAGTTGGATGAGAGGAAAGCGAGAGCACTTTGTACTTTCTGATCAATTTTTCTGTAAATCTAAAATTGCTTTAAAAAATAAAGTCTGTTGGGCTTCCCTGGTGGCACAGTGCTTGAGAATCCGCCTGCCAATGCAGGGGACACGGGTTCAAGCCCTGGTCTGGGATGATCCCACATGTCGTGGAGCAACCAGGCCCGTGAGCCGCAACTACTGAGTTGGCGCGTCTGGAGCTTGTTCTCCACAACAAGAGAGGCTGCGATAGTGAGAGGCCCGTGCACCGCGATGAAGAGTGACCCCCGCCTGCCACAACTAGAGAAAGCCCTCGCACAAAAAACAAGACCCAACACAGCAAAAATAAATAAATTAATTAATAAAACTCCTACCCCCAACATCTTAAAAAAAAATAAAGTCTGTTAATTAAAAAAATCCTGTTTTGAGAAAGAATACCTCTGTTAAGACTAAAAAAATCAGGGAAAGGTCATAAATAAATAAGAATCAGAAAAAGAATGAATAAATAAATAAATAAATATATATATATATATATATATATATAATTGAATCACTATGTTGTACATCTGACACTAACACATTGTAAGTCCACTATCCTCCAATAAAATTTGTCCAAACCCATAGGATGTACAACATCAAGAGTGAATCCTAATGAAAGCTATGGACTCTGAGTGATAATGATGTGTCAATGTAGGTTCATCAATTGGAACAAATGTACCACTTTGATGAAGGATGTTGATAATGGGGGAGGCTATGTATGTGTGGGGGTCAGGGGTACATGGGGAATCTGTGTACCCTCCATTCAATTTTTCCATAAACCTAAAACTGCTCTAAAAAATGAAGTCTATTTAAATATATATACATACTTATATAACATACTATGTTAATAAATGCATTTAAGTTCATGAAAAATATTTAAAATAATAAATTTAAATATTAAATTGGAACAAAATTGCAGATGTGCAGATGACCAATTTTTAATCATTTTATATAAAAACTTAGATGAAATGGATAATTTCATGGAAAATAAAAGTAACTCAAGGAGATTGAATAAAATAAAAACATTTAGAGATATTTAACATATAGTCTAAATCCTCTCTCCAAAATACATAGATAATTTTCAAAGTAAGTTTTACCAACCTTGAAGGAGCAAATAATTGCTGTCATACATAACTGTTCAGAGATTTAAAAATTAAGAAAATTTGCATTGCTCATTTTGAGCTTTAATGACTTTGTTATCACAAATGGAACAGCAAACAATTCAGTAAAAAAATCAGAATTTTTACTTAATGAAAAGCCTCAGTAAAGTAGAAATGGAATACATCTTTAAATCAGGTAGAAAGTATCTCCCTGAAATAGAAAAAATATATAAATATTGAAGTCTCATTTCAGACATTAAATTCAGGAACAAGGAAAGGAATGCTTCTATTCAGCATCATATTTGAAGTCAACAAATTTGCAAAAGCATTAGAAGAACAAACAGAAAAAATGTATAATATTGGAAAGAAAGTGTCAAAATTTACATGATTGAGAATTTATCTGATTGCTTTATGAAAAGAAAATTGTCAATCTAAAATTACCATTGAATTGGGGAAATTAATTTTAGGAGAATTATTAACCAAAATCTAATCTTTATGAGTTTCAGTCCAAATGCAAAGCACCTTTGTTACTGTAAAGTAGGCAAGCAAATAAAACATAGACCAAGAATATAAAAAGATTCTGATTTGGTAGAAATACCAGGTTCTCAACAGAATCAAAAAAAAAAAAATTTCTATCTAGAGGAGACCAATATCAACGCAGGTCTCAAAGAATTTCCATATTATCTCAGATTAATATGAAATGGCAATACAAAAAGAAAATCAGAAAAGATGACATCATGAGTGAGAGCAGAAAAGACACACATTAGACCAAGACATTCAAAGATCTGAGATACTGTAATTATACCTAATAGAAAATGAGAATAATATGATTATATAAATAAGTGAAAATTTGGGAAAATGAGTAGAACTAAAAATATTATAACAAAATGACAGGTTTGAAAAAGGACAAAATGGAATTTCTGGAAATGAAAATCTTAACAAATATTGAGCAAAAATAACAGATACTCAACTGGGAGAGATACAAGTGAATGAAATTCTGTGAGGAGCAGTGAAAAGGGAAGATCTAAAGATAAGTAAGACTATCCTAAGGCAAATGATGATTAAACATAAAGAAAAAGAGTCATTTTTGCTGACACCATAAAAATGAGGTATCCCTAGAGAACTTGAGATTGCTGGTGAACTGTCAGTAACCATAGCAACAGTTAACAACAAACCCAGACTAATTCCAGACTAAAATAGCATGAATAGGCCAGGCAGAAGATAAGATGAGTTCATTTTCAAGCATTAAAAATAATTACTTCAGTATCCACTGTCCTATACAATATGCTCAGTTATCAATAGATTAGGAGACTTACAAAAAATAAATAATAAAAAGGTCTGAAGAGACAAAGCAGTCACTAAAACCAGACTCAGATATGACACAGATGTTGGAATTATAAGATAGGACATTTAAGATAGTTGATAAGTTAGTATGTCAAAAACACTAATATTATGGAAAAAGTACATAATATAAAAGTTCAAGAGGTAATTTCAGCAAAATAGATGGAAACTATAATAAATAATTAAACAAAATAATTAAAGAATGAAAATATGAAGGTTAACTTTGATGAGCTTATCTGGACATTAAAGTTAAAAAAAGATTCAGTAAACTTGAAAATAGGTCAAGAGAAATTACAAATTTTAATTGCAGGAAGAATTGAGTGACTTTAAAAGAATAGAACATCCAAGATATCTGGGACAACATTTAATCTATCTAAATTATACATAATTGGAATCCATTCAGAAAAGAAACAAGAGGGTAGACAATATTTGAAGAAATTATGACTGAAAAATTTCCAATATTAATGACAGATACTAAATTACAGGTCCCAGAGGCTCAGAGGACATAAAGCAGGATAAATAGTAGAAAAGAAAAATACCATAATTTTTAGGTATATCATATCCTAACTGCTGAAAATGAAAGATAATCTTTAAGTCTCCTTGATTAAAAAAACAAAAAGAAAACAAAACACATTACATAGAGAGAAACAAGGACACAAATCACAGCAGATTTTTCATTAGAAACCATGCAAGAAGACAAGAAAGTGACATCTTTAAAAAAAAAAAAAAAAACAGAGAGAAAACAAAGACATCTACCTAGAAATTTATACCTAACAAAAAGTGAAAGAAAAGTAAATATTTTTGGAGGGAAGGCACTGAAGGAAGCAATAGCCATTTCACTTTCACTTACCCTATGAAAACTATTAACAAAGTTCTTCTGTCAGAAGGAAACTGTTATTCTAGAAACTTGTATTTATGTAAAGAAATTTAAATGTCAATGTGAAATTAAACAAGATAAAGTAAACCATTTTTGTTATTTATATTTCTCTGAAAGATAACAACATTTAAAGAATAATATTAACAGTTTACTGTGTGTTCCTAGCATACTTAAAAGTAATATGACACAAGGGTTGGGAAAGAAGATTGTGAATATCTGGTTACAAGTTCTTTGTAGAAGAGGTGAAGCAACTTATTATTCTTTGAAAGTAGACATATAATTTAGGACATATAAAGTCCTAAAATAACAACTAAAAAATCTTTAAAATAAGATATATTAATAATATATCAATAGAGGAGATAATGGAATAATTTTTTAAAATTCAATTAAACCTAGATAAAATAATTATTCAGAAAACAAATAATAACTTTTAAAAAGTAGAAAGCAGTAAAAAATGACAAATGTTAACCCAACCATATCAATAACACAAATATATTTTAAACACACCAGTTACAATGCAGAATTCTAGATTGGATGAAAAGGAGAGTCAACAATACACTGTTCACAAGAAGTCAAATTTAAATGTAAATGCATTTAATAGTTTGAAAATTGGAGATAAGCATACCATTAAAACACTAAAACAATTTTTTATTAATTTCACATAAAGTAAACTTCAGAACAAGGAATATTGTGAGTTAAAGAAGGATAGTCTCTAACGGTAAGTAGGTGAATTTTCCAAGAACATACAACAGTCCTACAATCAACACAACCAGTTTTGCTTCAAACTGCATGAAGATCTGAGAAGGGATATAAACAAATCCACTATTTTAGTTTGAAGCTCCAAAACTTCTCTCTCGGTAACTCATGTTAACAGTAAATAGAAAATCAGTAAGGCTATAGTGGATCAGAACATAACGAAAAACCAAATTATTAAGACCTTATGGTTTTGTTGAAAGGATAGACACAGATCAATAGAACAGAATAGAAAGCCATAAAAGACCATTTTTGACAAATGTTCAAAGGTATTTCAGTGAAAAAATATAGTCCTTGCAATAAATGGTGTTGTAACAACTGCACATTCATAGAAAAAAAAGTAACCTTATCACATATCTTATACAAACACACACACAAATCCAATAGGTCAGAGACATAAGTATAAGTTATAAATCCGTAATGGTTCTAGATGAAAACAGGAGAATTTATGTAACCTTGAGTTTGGTGATGAGTTTGTAGATATGACACCAAAACATCTAAATTAAAAAGGTTGCTTTGAGAAATACATTGTTAAGAGAATGAAAAGACAAACCGAAGACTGGCAGAATATGATTTTAAAGCATATTTATGAAAAAGAACTTGAATCAAGAATGCATAAAGAACACTTGAAGCTCAAAAAAATAAAAGTATAAACAATCCAATAAACAATCCAATAAAAAATTGGGCAAAATAACTGAACAGGCATTTCAACAAAGAAGGTATACATATGTCAAAGAAAAGATGCTTTTTATGAAAAGATGCTCAGAATTGTTAGTCATTAAAAAAACACAATCTATAACTACAATGACATAATACTAAACACCTATTAGATCAATTGTAATGAAAAAGACAGATGTACCAAATTCTCGGGCAGTAAAACTCTCATTCAATTGCGGATGACAGTTTGGCAGTTGCTTATATAGTTAAACATACACTTACCATGTGACCTAGTCAACACATTTCTAGATATTTATCAAAGTAAATTGAAAAGTTATGTTCATACAAAAACCTGTATGTTGTAACAACTTTATTCATAATCTCCAAAAACTGGAAACAATCCAGATGTCCTTCAACAGATGAAGATTTAAATAAATGCATTACATCCATAAATCTGAATACAACTCAGCAATTAAACAGGACAAACTATTGATTTATGCAAAAATATGGATGCGTTTTAAATGAGATTTGTTAGCTGAAATACAATAAGTGCATAGGATCCATATTTCATGATTCAGTTTATATGATATTCTGGCAAAAGGCAAAACTATAGGGCTAGAAAATAGATCAGTTGTTGTCAGTGGTTGTTAGAGAAGAGATTGACTTTTTAAAAAAAAAGAGGCTAGGAGAATTCCCTGGTGGTTCAGTGGTTAGCACTTGGTGCTCTCACTGCCGAGGCCCCGGTTGGATCCTTAGTCAGGGGACTAAGATCCTGCAAGCTGCATGGTGTGGCCAAATAAATAAATAAATTTTTAAAAATTTAAAAAGAGGCTATATAAGATATTTTAAGGTGATGAAACTCTCTCCCTCTCTCCCTCTCTCTCTCTATATATATATATAGGGCACTCTGGTGGCAGATATATGACTCCAACCATTTGTCAAAATCCATAGAACTGTATACGTCAAAGATTGAACTTTATGAAAGTTTAAAAAAAATGGTCTGTGTTGTCCAGTGATCCTAGGATGAAATGTGGACTGTGACAAATTAATGTAACTGTATTACAAATGTATAAGCATAACATAACTCAAGGAAGTAGGTAGAGAACTGACCTAAGTAACTTTGAAAAACAAAGATTTGCTAAATACTGTAAGGCTAAAGAGAAAAACTGTACATAAACCCTGTACTCTAGTTGATAACTCTGTTTCTCACAGGAGTACACACACAAAGGTAAATACATACATACTCAGAAAGATACATTCCAAAATACAGAGATGTGTCTATATATGGGTTAGTATATATAATATATATATATATATATATATATATATATATATATTTCCTAGAAGCAGTGATACACTAGCATTGAGCATCTTAGCACCCTTTTATTGGCTTCTAATAACTTTCTCCTTGGAGAAATGACTGATTCTAGGTCTGGACCAGGGAAATTACAAATGTGTCTGGAGTCTTGTAATGATAGTAAGTAAATGAGAAAAAAGAAAAGATGGAAGCATGTCAAATGGACACAGGAGCCAAACTGAAAAAGCTGTCAAAGCCTAAGCAGAAATCATTAGAGCATATATATGTATATATAAAATTGGAAACGTACATACAGGGAATAAAATGGATAAATGTTCCTTAGATAATACCTGATAGGAATGAAGAAAATAGAAAATCACGATTTGAGTACCACAATAATAATTGCAGCAGAGAAAATCCACTGCCAAAACAATGGGTGCAATTTAAAGGAAAAACAGGAGAGTTTTATAGCCTCAAGAAAAGCTTCCCAAATATTTATTGATTACAGTGGTGGTTTTAACCTCTGTCCACAAATTATTCGATATCCTCCCCCTCGCACGTGGAATTTAATTTCCCTCTTTCCCAATGTATTGGCTGGACTTAGTGACTTGCTTTTAACGAACATTTGGAAAAAGAAACAGTGTAACTTTACAGTAGAGAATTTCACAGTGGCAGACACCACCTTAATCAAGTGATCAAGTTTAACAACATGAACAACGTCATGTTCATATCATGTCCCCTCTGATATGATAAGGAGGGCATTTCACCTCTGTGATATTCCATAAACTATGAGAAACATCATACAGACTAAAAGTGAGAGATATTCTGCAAGTGTCAAGGTCATGAAAAGCAAGAAAAAATAAACTGTCAAACCAGAGGTTACTAACAAGACATAATCATTAAATGCAACGTGGTATCCTGTATGATATCCTAAATCAGAAAAAGGATATTAGTGTATAAACTTGTAAAATATGAATAAAGTCTGTGGTTTAGTTAACACAACTTTATAAATGCTAATTTCTTAGATTTAATAAATATATATTGGTTAGGTAAGATGTTAACCTTTGTGCAAGCTGAGTGGAGGGCATGTGGGAACTTTGTGTACTATCTTTACAAATCTGTAAGTCTAAAATTATTTCAAGATAAAAGAAATATAATAAATTTGTACCTGTTTTTCCCTACTCTGAAATAGATTTTTTCTTAGTAAACCATCTAGGCCTGATGTTTCTTTATAGGAAGATTTTTACCTGTTGATTTATTTTATTCAGTGGTTATTGGATAGTTGTTTCCTTTTTGTTTTTCTTTTCTGAATTAGTTTTGATTTTTTCTCTGAAAATGTGTCCATTTTCAAGTTTATTGAAATAATGCTATTCATTATATTATTTTATTCCTTTTTAAATACTGCCAGTGCCTGTTATTCAAGTATTTTGCTTTGTTCTCATCAGACGTGACTATTTTGCTGTCTTTTAAAACACACACACACACACACGCACAAAGGAGTATTTTTTTTTGATACTGTCTACTACATCATTGTTTTCCATTTAATTAATTTCTTTTTTAAAAATTACATCTTTCTACTCTCTTTAGAGTTTTTTTTCTTTCTTTTAACATTCATGCTTATCTTACTGTTTTAATTATTTTAAAAATAAGCATTTAGGGCTGTGCACTTTCACATAAGTACTAATTTGTAATTTCTGTCCTATAATTTTAGGATACAGATAAGTTATAAACATTTGCAGTCTTCATTATTACTCCTTTTGGACCTCTGAGTCATTTTAAACATGCTTCTTAATTTCTAAATATATGTGATTTCTCTGTTCTGCTTTTTGTAATTGATTTCTAAGTTAAGTGCACTGTGGCAGTGAACATAATTTTTATTATATCAATTATTCTAAATTTGTTGAAACTTGCTTCACAGCCAAGTCTATGGCTATCGTTTATAAATGTTCCATATATACTTGAGAAGCGTGTGTTTTCTGTGGTTATTGGGTGTGCTGTTCTATATCTGCTGATTAGATCAATCTTGCTAATGTGTAGTTCAAATCTTCTACATCCTTTCTGACTGATCTATTAATTACTGAGAGTATTGTATTAAAATCTCCTGCCATTACGGTAGACTTTTAAAATTTCTTCTAATTCTTTTATTAATATGTTTTGACTCAGTTACTACATTTATATATGTTTAGAAACTTTCTTACTTGGTGAATTGATGATATTTCCATTATGTATGAATTATTTTACCTCTGTGCCTATACATGAATATTGCCTGATAGTATTGTCACACTTTTTTTCCCCTCTTTTAATTTTCTCTCCCTCTTTCCCCTGGTGATTTGTGAATGTATTTTTAAAATTGCATTTAAATTGATCTTCATTTCATTTCAAACTGTAAAACATTTAGTCTACTTTGAAAAAAGGCTTTTTATATATTTACCATTTATTTGTATTCTCCATTTATCTCATAATTTCTATATTACTCTCTCTCATTGTTAGTTTTTTAATTTTTAAAAATTGATTAGCTCCAAAATTTTGAAAATTATGTGTTTTAATTATATTTATTAAATGTTGGTGGTGGAAAATTTTAAAGTTCTTTAACTTAGAGTCTAAAGCTAACAGATATTATCATCTTTAAAAATACAAGGACTTTAGGACATATCACCTCATATCACTGCACTCTCAACACATGTCATGTAAGTACTGTAATTAAATATATAAAATTTTATTCTGTATAGAATCATTATTATTTTGGGTCTGGCCAATATTTGTTTCACATATACTTATACCTGAATTTTAATTAATTAATTAATTAATTTATTTATTTTTCTGATCATTCCTTTTTTAACTTTTGACTTTCTATGTAGAATTAATTCCTTTCAGCACAAAGTATATCCTTTATAATTTCCTTCTTAAGTTTTGTTCATATAAAAATGTCTTTATTTCTCCCTGGTGCTTAAAACATAGTTTATTTTTATGTATATTCTAGGTTGACAGTTATATTCTCCTTAGTAACTGAAAAAATTCCCAAAGTCTACCAACTTCTTTTGTTTCTCTTGAAAGGCCAACTCTTAGTTTAATTATCATTGTTTTCGGTATTCTCTACCCTTTACCACTGGCTATTTTTAAGGCTGTCTCTTTTGAGGGCTTCTATATTATATTTAATGGTGTGGATTTATGAATTTTTATTTATTTTGTTTGGTATGATTTTGGATTTATAAACTATATTTTTGGCATGTGAATAGCCATTTTTTAGTATAATTTATTGAAAATGCTATCCTTTATCTAGTTGCCTTTGGATTTTTGTGAAAATTAGTTTACTGTGTGTGTGGATCTATTTCTGGTTCTCTATTCTGTTTCATTTTTGTATCTATCCTTTTGTCAATACCACACTGTATTGATTAAGGCAACTTTGTAGTAAGCCTTGAAATCAGGTTATGTGAATCCTCTAACTTTGCTTCTTCTCTTTAAAATTCTTTAGCTATGCAAGTTCCTTTTCTTTTATACATGCATTTTTGAATCTGCTTTTCCCTATCTACAAAAATCTTGCTGAGATTTTGACTGGGATTATATTGAATATATAAATCAAATAAGAGAGGACTAACATAATAATATTGAGTATTCCAGTCCATGAATTACAGCTACATGAATGCTGTATCATTCAGTTTATTTAGATTTTCTCTAATTAGTTTTCAATGTTTTATATTTATCTGTCTATAAATTCTGAAAATATTTTGCTATATTTATAAAGAACTGTTTAATTTTTATAAATGTCTGTGAGTTAAATATTAATTACTCTTTTTTTCCTTCCTAATGTTAGTTATTTTGTGACCACTCTCTTTTTCCTTTGGTCAGTCTGACTAGAAATTTGTGAATTTCTTTCTCAAGATCGTTTTGGCTATTTGAAGTCTTTTGTGTTTCCATACAAGTTTTTATATTATTTGTTCTAGTTATGTGAAAAATGCCATTGGCATTTTGATAGGGATTGCATTGAAACAGTAGTTTGCCTTGGATAGTATGATCATTTTCACAATATTAATTCTTGTAATCCAAGAACACAGCATATCTTTCCATCTGTTTGTGTTGTATTCAACTTCTTTCATCAGTATCTTATAGTTTTCCAAGCACTGGTCTTTTACTTCATTAGGTAGATTGATTCCTAGGTATTTTATTCTTTTTGATACAATGGTAAATGAGATTGTTTCCTTAATTTCTCTTCTGATAGTTCTTTGTTAATGTATAGATACGCAACAGATTTCTGTATATTCATTTTGTATCCTGCAACTTTACCAAATTCATTGATGAGTTCTAATAGTTTTCTGGTGGGGTCTTTAGGATTTTCTATTTATAGTATCATGTCACCTGGAAACAGTGACAGTTTTAATTCTTCTTTTCCAATTTGGATTCCTTTTATTTCTTTTTCTTGTCTGGTGGCTGTATCTAGGACTTTCAATACTATGTTGAATAAGTGGTGAGAAAGGTCATCTTTGCCTTGTTCCTGATCTTAGAGGAAATGCTTTCAACTTTTCACCATTAATTATGATGTCAGCTGGGTTTTATTATATATAGCCTTTATTATGTTGAGGTATGTCCCCTCTATGCAAACTTTCTGCAGAGTTTTTTCTTTTATCATAAATTGCTGTTGCATTTTGTTAAAAGCTTTTTCTATATCTATTGAGATAATCATATGGCTTTTATTCTTCAATTTGTTAATGTAGTGTATCACACTGATTGATTTGCAGATATTGAAAAATTCTTCCATCCCTGGGATAAATTCTACTTGATCATGGTGTATAATCCTTTTAATGTATTGTTGGATTCAGTTTGCTAATGTTTTGTTGAGGATTTTTGCATCTTTTTTCATCATTATTATTGGCCTGTAGTTTTTTCTTTTTTGTGATATCTTTGTCTGGTGTTGGTATCCGGGTGATGCTGGCCTCATAGAATTAGTTCAGAAGTGTTTATTCCCCTGAAAATTTTTGAACTAGCTTGAGAAGTTTTGGTGTTAACTCTTCTCTTAATGCTTGGTAGAATTCACCTGTGAAGACACCTGGTCCTGGACTTTAGTTTGTTGGGAGTTTTTAAATTACTGATTCAGTGTCATTACTGGTAATTGGTTTGTTCATATTTTCTATTTCTTCCTGGTTCATTGTTGGAAAATTGTACATTTTGAAGAATTTGCTCATTTCTTCTAGGCTATTGAGTCATCTTTTTAAAGAATGAGGCTTTGGGTTAATTTATTGTCTCTATTTCCTTCTATTTTCATTTTGCATTTATTTCTGCTTTAAGATTTACTATAACTTTTCCTTCCTACTTTTCATTTAATTTCTCTAGTTTCTTAATTCAGAAGCTTAGATTGCTAATATTAGGATTTTCAGTTTCTAATGTAGGCATTAAATGTTATAAATTTCCCCCCAACCACTTCTTCAACCACAAATTTTGGTATGCATTACTTTACTTTTCTCCTCTATGGACTTATTATTTATACCTTTAAAAAATATATTGTAGCAGTTGCCCTATAAGTCTAGTTTTCTAAATTATCATGCTATCTCATGTTTAGGTAAGGACATTATAACTCTAGATTCCCAATTTTGCTCTCCCATTCCTTGTGTTATTGTTTTATGTTTTACTTTTACATATACTCTGAATGCATAATACATTGTAACTATGTCTGATTTAAATGGTTAGTTACTTTTTAAGCAATTAAACACAAAAAAAGAAATTTTATTTTATATTTATATATTCGATTTCCAGTACTTTTTATTTCTTTGTGTAGATTCAAGTTTTTTACCTACATATATATGTTCCTACAGGTTGAAAATTGTCCTTTACTATTTCTAGTAGATTAAGTCTTTAGTATTGTTTTATTCAATGCTTGTCTAAAATAGTCTTTATATCACCTTAATTTTGGAGAGTATTGTTGAGTGTAGAATTTGGATAATTTTCCAATCAACACTTTAAATATATTTAATCTAGCATCTTCTTACTTGCATGGTTTCTGACAAGAAATATTATATATTACTCCTTTTTGTTCTGTCGTGGGTAATGTGGCACTTCTTTTCTAGTGGCCTTTAAATTTTTCTTATTGTCTTTGGTTTTCAACAGGTTGACTATGACACACTTAGGTGTTTTGGTTTTGTCAAAATCATTATTGCTTCAAATATTTATTTCATCTCATTTTTTCTTTTGGGATAGTAATTTCATATACCTTAGTGTATTGAATGTGCTAATGCAGATTTTGGATATTCTTTTATGATTTTTGTTCTATATTTTCATATTGATTTTAAATTTTTGAAATTTATATTGACCAATATTCAAGTTCATTAATCTTTCTTTGGCAACTGTAACATTGGCAATGAACCTGACATAGAAAGTGGAAGAAATAAAATTTATATCAAGTTCATTTATTCATTTAATTCTTTTACGTTTTAAAAACAAATGTATAGGGGTTTCCTTTGTGGTGCAGTTGTTGGGAGTCCACCTGCCAATGCAGGGGACATGGGTTCATGCCCCGGTCCGGGAGGATCCCACATGCTGTGGAGTGGCTAGGCCCATGAGCCATGGCCACTGATCCTGCGCATCTGGAGCCTGTGCTCGGGAGGGGCCGTGGCAGTGAGAGGCTCGCGTGCCACAAAAAAAAAAACCAAAAAAAACAAATGTATAGAATATCTGTTAGGTGTTAAGCTTTATTCCTAGTGTTAGAAACACAATAGTATATCAGGTATGCAAAATAATCCACACTTAAGGAGCTTAAATTCTATATTGTATAAGTGTAAATATTATTTTAAAATAAATTTAGTATGATATATTTATAAATATACCCAAACATTTGAGTATGTGTATGTTTGTGTAATACATATGGCCAGCATTGCCTTATCCCAAGAATGCTGAATTAACTAAACATTAAAACATCATTTGATGTTGTAATCCACCACATTAACAGATTAAAATCAATTTTCTTAATTAGATAAAATGATAAACTCCAGAAGTCATTCTTGATTGAAAATAAATTGAAAACTTTTAGAAAATTAGCATAGAAACAAACTTGATAAATTAAATATATTTTAAAAACCTATAGCAAACAATAAATGAATGATGCATGAAAAAAATGAAACTATCAATAAAGAGATAGAAATTATAAAAAAGAAACAAAACAGAAATTCTGAAGGTGAAATGTACTATAGATTAAATGAAAAATTCACTAAATTTGTTCAACAGCAGATTTGGGCAGGTAGAAGCAAAGTTCAGCAAATTTGAATAAATTATGCAGAATTTTGCAAGAAATATTAAAAGGAGTCCTTTACCATGAAATGAAAATAACATGAAACAGTAATATTAGCTAGCTGAAGAAATAAAGAACAATGGTAAAGTTAACTATAGGCAAAAGAAAAGCCAATATCAATGCACCTTTGGTTTATAACATCTTTTCTATATGATTTAAAAGGGAAATGCATAAAACAGTAATTATAAATCTATGTTAATGGGTGCACAATGTATAAAGATGTAATATGACTTTAGGTATAAGGACACAAGAAGACTGACAATAATAATATACATGGGAAAAATGTATAGGGACAGAGTGTTTGCATACTATTGAAACTAAATTTATATTATTGAAACTAAGTTCCTCTGAATTTAAGATGTTATAATCCCCCAATGTAACCTCCAAGAAATAAATAATAAATATATAGAAAAGGAAAGAAGAAGGAAATCAAAATGCTGCACTAAAGCCAATAATGGCAAGATCAAGGAATAAAATATAAACAAGACACACAGAACACTAATAGCTAAACAGCAGAAATAACTTCTTCCTCATCACTAATTACTTTAAATGTAAGTGGATTAAAATTAACTATTTAAGGCAGAAATTGGCAGAGTGAATAAAAAACAAAGTCCATCTTTATACTGTCTACAAGAGACTGACTTTAGGTATAAGGACAAAAATAGCTGAAAAATTACACAAAGTGTAACATCTTTGAAGTGTTATAAGCATGGAAAAAGCCAGACAACAAAATAAGGAAGTAAAAGGATGGGAAAAGATATTTCATGTAAACAGTAACATAAATAGAATTGGAGCGTGGCTATATTATTGTCAGAAAAACAGACTTCAAGTAAAAAACTGTTTACAGGTGACCAAGAAGGGCATTATATATTGATGGAAGTTTCAAACCAGGAAATAATTATAAAAATACACACACCTCACTAAAGAACCCCGAAATATATAATAGAATTGAAAGGAAAAATAAACAATTCTATGATAACAGTTGGAGTCTTCAATACCTCACTTTAAATAATGAATAGAACAATCAGACAGAAAGTCAATAAGTAAATAGAGGAAGTAAACAATGTTATAAACCAATTAGACATAATAGACATATAAAATGTCTCCACTCAAGAACTGCAGAATATGCATTCTTCTTAAGCGGACATTAAAAATTCTCTACAATTGACCACATTTTAGGCCACAATATAAGTTTTAATATATTTTAAAAGATTAAAATCATATGAAATATCTTTTTTGATCATAATGGAATGAAATTAGAGATCAGTAGCAGAAGGAAAACTGGAAAATTATCAAATATGTGGAAATTCAGCTCATTCCACAACTACTACTGAGCCAAAGTAGAAATTGCAAAGGAAATTATAAAATGCCTTATAGATAAATGAAAGGAAGAAAAACAAAAAAACAATACCACAACTTATGTGATGCAGTGAAAGAAGTTATGAGGGAAATATATAGCTGTAAGCACATACATTAAAAAAGATCTCAAATTATAGTCTAACTGTGTACCTTAAAAAACTAGAAACAGTAAATTAAACTAAAACCAAAGCTAGCAGAAGGAAGGAAAAATAAAAAATTACATAAAATAGAAAAATAATAGAAGGACTCAATGAAACAAGAAGTTGGTTCTTTCAAAAGATCAACAATATTGATAAGCTTTTAACTAGTTTGACTAGGAAGAAAAATAATTAAAATTACTAAATTGAGAAGTGTAAGGAGAGACATTACTACTGACCTTACATAAATAAAAACTTTATAAAACAGTTGCAGGAATAACTGTACACTAACAAATTGGATAATCTAGAAGAAATGGACAGATTCCTAGAAATACACAAACTACCATATTAATTAAAGAAGGATAAATAACGTGTGATTCCATGTATGTGGAATATAATAGGCAAATTCACAGAGATTTAAACTAGAGTAAATGTAACCAGGAGCTGAGGGTATGGAACAATGATGAGTTATTACTTAATGTGTACAGAGTTTCTGTTCAGGATGATGTAAAGCATCTCAAAATAGAGAGTGGTGATGGTTGCACAATACTCTGAATATACTTACTATCACTGAATTGTACACTTAAAATGTGTAAGGTGATAAATTTTATGATATTTACAATTTATGACAGTAATAATTAAAATATAAATGAATAAGCAAACACATTTAAAATGGATATAGGGTCAGATATCAACAAATTTCTATTTCGTTTTTATTACAGATTTAAATATGAAAGCCCAAACAATAAAACTTTTAAAAGATAAGGCGTTGTAGGTACACAAATATCTCTTATAGATAATATTGAACAGTAAACAACAAAACAACAAAAAGTATGCTTTCTATAAAATTAGTAATCATTTTTAAACAAAGATATTATAGATGAGACCCTCTGGCCAAGATGATATAACAGGGATAAAATTTACCCTCCCAAAATTAAGTTAAAAAACTAAACATAAATATTTTCTCCCATCCGAGGGTTGTCTTTTCATCTTGTTTGTGGTTTCCTTTGCTGTGCAAAAGCTTTTAAGTTTCATTAGGTCCCATTTGTTTATTTTTGTTTTTATTTCCATTTCTCTAGGAGGTGGGTCAAAAAGGATCTTGCTGTGATTTATGCCATAGAGTGTTCTGCCTATGTTTTCCTTTAAGAGTTTGATAGTGAAGTGACTGACAAAGGATTAATCTCCAAAATTTACAAGCAGCTCATGCAGCTCAATATCAAAAAAACAAACAACCCAATCCAAAAATGGGCAGAAGACCTAAATAGACATTTCTCCAAAGAAGATATACAGAGTGCCAACAAACACATGAAAGAATGCTCAACATCATTAATAATTAGAGAAATGCAAATCAAAACTACAATGAGATATCATCTCACACCAGTCAGAATAACCACCATCAAAATATCTACAAACAATAAATGCTGGAGAGGGTGTGGAGAAAAGGGAACGCTCTTGCACTGTTGGTGGGAATGTAAATTGATACAGCCACTGTGGAGAACAGTATGGGGGTTCCTTAAGAAACTAAAAATAGAACTACCGTATGACCCAGCAATCCCATTACTGGGCATATACCCTGAGAAAACCATAATTCAAAGGAAGCAACGTAAGCGTCCATCAACAGATACATGGATAAAGAAAATGTGGCACATGTATACAGTGGAATATTACTCAGCCAAAAAAGGAATGAAACTGAGTTATTTCTAGTTATTTCTAGTTATTTCTATTTCTAGTGAGGTGGATGGACCTAGAGACTGTCATACAGAGTGAAGTAAGTCGGAAAGAGAAAAACAAATACTGTATGCTAACACATATACATGGAATCTAAAAAAAAAAAAAAAGGTCATGAAGAAAATAGGGACAAGATGGGAATAAAGACACAACCCTCATAGAGAATGGACTTGAGGATATGGGGAGGGGGAAGGGTAAGCTGGGACAAAGTGAGAGAGTGGCATGGACATATATACACTACCAAATGTAAAATAGATAGCTAGTGGGTAGCAGCCACATAGCACAGGGAGATCAGCTCGGTGCTTTGTGACCACCTAGAGGGGTGGGATAGGGAGGGTGGGAGGGAGAGAGACACAAGAGGGAAGAGCTATGGGGACATATGTATATGTATAACTGATTCACTTTGTTATAAAGCAGAAACTAACACACCTTTGTAAAGCAATTATACTCCAATAAAGAAAAAAAAAACAAAACTAAACATAATATATGGGTTAATAAATATCAAGTCATTTGGAGCCAGACAACAAAGAACAGTGATTCCTGTGTAATGGAATAGGAATATAGTGAATCCTATGATATCAGCATATTGTCTGGAGAAAATATCCAGGACACTAAAAGGGAGGGGCGATACAGGGGATTCTGGTGAGCCCCCTGAACTGAGTTGATCGATTTGAAAGTCCAGGAAGGACAAAGTTCATAAGCCACAGTATTAGGGATGTTAGAACTGTAGAAAGAGAGCTCCATATTTGCTGAGGGTACCTCCTGAGTCTTCAACTGAGTCCAGGTCAGTACACGCATGTGAAGAAATTATCTGAGGCCAGGGAAATAACTACTTGAAAATATTGGAAAGGACAGTTCCTGGGTATCATGCAGAACTGTGAATAGGTATTGTTCTTTCCAGGCAGAGAAAAAACTTCATAATCCACAGTGCAAAAGATTGAATTCTCAGCAGAATTTTGTTTCAATGGTAAGGCAAACTTAGTTCTAGGGGTGATGTTGCCTTCATCCTGCTTAATGTAGCTCAAAAGCAAGATATGAAAGGAGCTAAATAATTTCAAGTAACTTAACTGCATCCCAGACAAACTTTTAGAAATGTTTATAGGAATAAAAAATATTTAATGTCCAACAAAATGAAATACATGTCTCGCAAAAAATAAAAAATACCAAGCATGGAAGAAGCTGAATAATATGGCACATAAAGAGGGAAAAAAATCAGTCAATACAAACAGGTCCAGAAGTGACAGAGATGACAAAATTTGTAGATAAGTTTATTTATAATTTTATAACTATATTCCATAAGTTCAAGAAAGTAGAACAAAAAGGGACAATTGATCCTGTAAGCAGATACAAGTATGTTATAAAAAATGACCCAAATCAAAGTTCTTTAAAGGAAAACCACAATGTCTGAAGTTCAAATTACATTGGATGAGATTAATAGCAAATTAGACACTGCAGAAGGAAAGATGTGTGAAATTAATGACATAGCAATAGAAACTTTTCAAAATGAAATATAGAGAGGAAAAAGACAGGGAAAAAATCAAGAGCATCAGTGAGCTTCAGAGCAAAATTGAGTGGTCTATTTTATATGTATATGGAATTATTCCTCCAAAGAGGAGAGATGAATGATGATGGAGAAAATTATTTGAAGAAATAATGGCTGAAAATTCCCAAATATATGAAAACTATACACAAACTGATTTAAGAAGCTCAATGTACACCAAGCACAAGGAAAATGAGAAATATAGACTAAGGCATACCATGGATGATTGTCAAATGACTTAAAACTAAAAATAGAGAGAAATCTTTAGAAGGATCTAGGGAAAACAGACAGATTATGGACAGAGAAACAATCATAAGAATGGTAGCAGACGTCTTGTCTAATACAATGCAAAGAAGGAAATGGAGAAACATTCTTGAAGTGTTACAGGAAAAAAAAATGTCCAAATAGAATTCTATATACAAAAAAAAATCTCTCAAAAATAAATATGAAATAAAGACTTTTTAAAAACATACAAAATCTGAAAGAATTCATAATCAGCAAACATGTAATTCAAGAGTTGTTAAACCAAGTCCCGTGGGCAGTAGAAAATTGATGCCAGAAGGAAATACGCATCTACACTATGGAAGGCAAGAAACTGTAAATAGTAGCAATGAGTGTAAATATAATAAACATTTTTTCTGTTTAAAACTCTTGAAAAGATAATTGACTGATTAAAGCAAAAATAAGAATGCATTGTGCATTTATAACATGTAAAAATAGAAGATGTAAACACTATAATAAAGGCCCAAGAGGGAGAAATAAAAGTACACTACTATAAAGTTATGACACTTTATGTGAAGTAGTATAATATCCTATGGAGATGAGCTTTAATAAATTAAAATTGTAATCTATGGATCCAAAAGCAACTAGTAAAAAGCACAGAAGAGTTACAAAGGAGATAAAGTGGAATTGTAAACAATACTTCAAATGTATAATGTGTAATTCAAATGCAAAAAAAGAAGAAAGAATGAACACAAAACAGATGAGACAAATAGAAAATCAGTAACAAAATTATAGATTTGGACTTAACTGTGTAATAACTCCATTAAATACATGTGGTCTAAACACCCTATCAGACTGGATTAAAAACAAGACCTAACTCTATGCTGTCTATAATAAATGAATTTTTATAAAAAGATACAAAATATTACAAACAAAAAGATGGAAAAGCTATGTCATGCTAATGCCAATTTTTTAAAAGTGAGAGCTACTGTAGTAATATCAGATGAATGACTTCAGAGTAAATATATCACCTTGGACAAACAGGTTCATTTCATTACAATAAAATGGTCAGTTCAACAAGAAAACAGAACAATTATAAACATTTATGAGCCTAGTGAAAGAACTTTAAACTATGTGTGACAAGAACTGCAAGGGTATAAACAAATAAGCAATTCCACAATTATCAGTACCCATTTCTCAAAAACTGAATGAACAAGTAGATAGAAAGTATTATTATGGAACAGCTGAACAGTCCTATCAATCACTTCAATATAATTGGTATTCATAGAACATTCCATATAATAGGAACAAAATATACATCCTTTTCAAGTACACATAGAGCATTTATGAAAATAGCCTGTGTTATAGGTATAAAAGAAGTTTCAATATATTTAAAGATTTAGTAAATTCAAAAGGACACCAGTCATACACATTGTATTCTCTGAACAAAAAGGAATGAAATTTGAAATTAATAAAAAAAAATCTGGAAAGTATTTAAATACTTATAAATTATAAAACATTTCTAAAATTATAAGGTATTTTAAACTGAAAGAAAACATATCAATTTTTAAGTTCAGCTAAAGTAGTACCTAGAGGGAAATATATATCACCAAATATTGAATACATTTATTTAAAAAGGTCTCAAACCTCAACTCCCACCCAAAGGAAATTGAAATAGAAGGGTAGATTAAAGTCAAAGAGGGTATAAGAACGGGTAATAATAAAAATAATAAAGATCTGATCTGAAATCAATTAAATGGAAAACAGAAAAAATAGAGAAAGTGAAACCAAAATCTGGTTCTCATGAAAGATCAATAAAATGACATACTTTTAGTCACATTAAACATGAAAAAAGTAGAGGCAAATTATTAATATCAGAAATGAGAGAGAATACTATTAACAATTTTTTTTGTCAATAAATTCTACAATTTAGCAGAAGTGGACAAATTCCTTCTAAAACACACACCACAAAAAATTTACTAAAAAAGAAATATATAATATAAATAGCCTTTATATATTAAATTTATTTTAGTTAAAAACCTTTTCATGAAAAAAACCTCCAGGCCCAGATGGCTTTATTGTCAATTATAGCAATGTCTTAGGTAATTAATAAAACAAATTATACACAAACTCTTCCAAAAATTGAAAAAGAGGAACACTGGCCAACTGATTCTTTGAGTCCATGTTCCACTGATACAAAAAAACAACAATGACATCAGAATAAAAGAAAACCACTGACCAATATTTTCTTAAACACAGATTCAAAAATTCTCTACAAATTTTTAATAAATTGAATTCAATAACAAAAAGTATATTGCATCTTGACAAAATGGCACACAAGAAATTTGTAATTAAAAAATGTATTTCACCATATTAACAGGCTAAAAACAAACAAAAAATCACCTTAATAAATGCACAGAAAAACCTGAAAAAAAATCCAATATCCATTTTTCATTTAAAAGAAACCTAGAACATTCAACAATTATCATTGAAGGGAGCTTCCTCAACCTGATACAGGCTATCTATGAAAATTCTACAGCTAACTTCATACTTAATGGGGGAAGACTGATTGTTTTCCAGTTAAGAATAGCAACAAGGCAAGGATGTCCACCTTTGCCACTTTCATTCAGTATAATACTTAACATTTTAGCCAGTGCCATTAGCAATTGAGATCCAAATTGAAAAAGAATAAAAGATGTCATAATTATATATTTAGAAAATCCTGTGGAATCTACAAAAAGCTAGTAAGAAGTGAGTTTAGGAAATTTGTAGTACATAAGATAAATTTACAAAATTCAACTGTATTTCCATATAATAGAAATGCACAATCATAAATTAAAATAAAAAGTACCATTTACAAAAGCATCATATCTGAAATAATAATGAATGTGACAAAAAGTTTGCAGAACCTGTACATTGAAAATTATTGAACATACCTAAGAGAAATTTTAAAAGACCCAAATAAATGGAAATTTATACTATATTCCTGGATCAGAAAACTCAAAATTGAGATGTTAATTCTTACCAAACTGATGTATCTATTCAATGAAATTCCAGTTAAAGTCTGTTAATTTGTGTCTCCCATATTTGGCATGGGGGCAAAGCCTAGCGAAATTTCCCTAACAACAGAAGGGGCATGAAAGAAGCAAATCTATAGAACTACATGCAGATGTGAGTCAGGACAGTGTTGTAAAAGGCCCCTAGATGCATATACAGGATTTATCCCGAAAGGGGAAAACTTACAAAGTGTTTTGATATATAAATATCGTAAAGCTTCCTAAAAGGTTAACCCCTTTGCTAGATATCAAGATACTCTTTTCAAGATTCAGCTCAAAGTAAATTGCCTGTGAATGGGAAAGAGGAATGCAGCCTGACAAAAAACCTTCAAGCTATTTTTTTTTGTCTCTTCAATGCTGCATATATGTAAGTAGAAGAACTTATACCTCTCCATAAAGGCATGCTTATATTACACCCACTTCTACCTTCAGCTGTGATTTACTATGAATCCTGCCTCACTTACTGTAAAATGCTCTGTCTCTCAGTAATACCTCAGTGAAATCTCCTGAAAGTAAAGAATTCTTGCACCTAGGCTGCTGCTCTGAAAGCTGCTATCTGGTCTAATTCAACTCTATTTTAAGTTCTTGAATCACATGACTTAAATCCACATAAGTGTTGATTGTACATGATTGCTTTTATTGATTCCTGCTTGGACTAAATTATTTCAGAGTCTCCATCCAACTTTAGCAAGAATTCTTGATATTTTTCTGCTCATTCTCTTCCTCTGGGACTTAATAGTGACTCTTCTTTTCTAATGCTATGTCTACAAAGATATGGAGGGTTAAGTCACGTGATGATTACCCTGGACATTTGGTTTCCTCAAACTCCAACATGTCTGAATGCATCTCTTATTGCCCTGCCTCTCTAATATCAGCTCCACCTCTTAACTGCCTAATATCTGCATCATTGTTATTCTTGTCTCTTTGGATTAGAAATAATGATATTGACTTTTGGGGATTTCTACCAGACCTAGAGCACTGTCCTGTTTTTTCTTCATGCTTTTCATGTCTGCCTTTTTTTATTGCCATTCATTTTGCTGCCTCCCTCCCAGTGTAAGTTTTCTTCCTATCATCACTGAATATTTATATAGCTGGCTTTCTAACTAGACTCTGGGTCAGTCCCAGTGCCACTGAATTAGAAACTCCTAGGTGAGCCCCAGGTACCTACTTTTATTAATGTCTCTAGTGATTGTGAACTCAGCCAGTAAAACCACTATTCCTATCTTGTATTTTTAAACTTTGAATAATTATTTCTCTTATTATCTCTTTGTTAAGGGAGAAAGACTGTCAAAGATAGAAATTGGCCTAATTATTTTATTTCTTGGAACCTTGCATATGGCAGATGTTCAATAAAGGTAGTAGCAACAGATCAAATAATTGAGGGCTACCTTATCTCAGCACACATGCTCATAATGACCCCTTCAATACTGTTTGTCCCCTGCCCCTTCATTTTCCATCTCCTGAATCATTCATTCAAGGTCCACTTCACAGTACATTTTCTCACGGTAGTCACTCCAATTCACACTCTCCCTTTGCCACGCCCTGGCAGTGCACATCATCTTTGCCAAGAACTCTAGAACTCAGAACAATTCTTCATAGTCATTTTTTCTAACTACTCATAAGGGTTATCATGTTTTCTTCTTCAGTTTTTACAAAGACATCTAAAATTAGTCTGAACATTTAAGTGGTACTTAATAAATATTTGTTTCTTGTTTCGCCAATTTGTATGGCTGCAGCTTGCATTTAATTCAATATAATGATCCTTTTGTTGAATACCAGATATGTGCAAACCATTGCTTCAGTTGTTTTGTTAGTATGAGCACACCTTCTGAGTGTTCAGAAAGGACTCCAGTGCTGAAACCAGATGATGTATAAAATTAGCCCCCAAAGGGCTTTATCATTAAGAAAATTGTAACTGCTACTGGGAGTTAATCTGTCTGTCTGCTGGAGAGTGTTGCCTCATCCAAAACTTGCAAATAAAGAAGACTTATGAGAACAAATTCTACTGTGCTAGAGTCAAGAGTGACAGTATCCTATTTGGGTTGATTTCTATTCTCCAGCTCAAAAGGAATCTCCTAATCAATCACTTATGATGGTGCTTGAAACAATCGTCCATGTTGACCAGAGCTGGCTATTATTTTGCAGAGAATGGGATGCACCAAACTTTGTGAATAAGAGCCTTTCTAAAACTTTTAGTAGGGTGTTAGTATGAAGAAACATTGATATGAGACTCAGGAGAGCAGGAATTTAGTCATATTGTTCTTCTTACTCTGTGACATTGATGGATCATTGAATGGCATTTGTCTCCAGCTGCCTCATCTGAAATGGGAAGGGAAAGTGTGGTATATGACCAGATGTAGAATGATAGTGTTCTAGGTCTCCTTCTTCCCTTCTGGTAAGAGATCCATTCCCTCAGATTACAACTATGGACTTGTGAGCCAGGCTGGAGAAAAGTATATCCTTTTGTTGCTCCCAGGAACCATTAAGAAAGAGTCTCTTTTAGGGGGGAATTTTGGGGACACAGGACTAGTAATGAAAAATCAGAGGCACTGGTGCCCATGGTTTCATGTTAGTGGAGGAACTGGTGGCAGAGAATTACAGTGGTTAGCTGAGAAAAACAGCAGCAAGGGTTAGAGAGGATGCCTTTCCCTTGGTGTTATTACATAAACAAGAACTATACATCTTGGTTATATGTGTGTGTGTGTGTGTGTGTGTGTGTGTGTGTGTGTGTGTGTGTGTGTCTGTGTGTGTGTATATTTTTATTTGAAAGAAAAAGAGTTCTGACTGATAAACCCAGACTATAAGCATTTAAATATAGCAGTAAAATAATTGAGTTATGATAATACCAAGTATTTGATCAGTTTACTGTCAGTCTCGAGTTTTCCAGAAAAATTAAAATCATGATATTTGAAAATCCTAGTATCTAGGGTCATAGTAAAGTTGAAAGTGGACAACAAAGTGGCTTTGGACTATGCATGCTTTGAAAATCCAGGTGTTCTTACTAGCTTACTCATAGATAGAAAATGAATGAATAATAATTAAATGGATAGATATCATGGGAAAGATAGTGCTGGTGTTTAAAAATTTGGAAATGTGTCAGTCAGTAATATTTGAGGTTTTCCTGTTATCACACATATTAGCTATGTGTTCTTAATGTTACTTCGTATTTATGACCCTCAGTTTCCTGTGTTCTGTAACAGGGTGCTAGTACTTCAAATGAAAGGTGTAACAAGCAATCGAGAAAATGTGTGTGTGGAAACTGTAAAGCACCATACACTTAGAAATAAGATTTAAAATAAGAATACCCCAAAGATAGCTAAAAATGAAACTTCATATTAAAGTATATGTTATTACATTACAATATCTTTTCCAAGAGCTTATATATATAAACAAATATTACACTTTTACCTTAACCATATCAAGAAATATGTGTGTGTGGCATAGATAGTGGGTTATCAAACTATAACAATCTCCTTCCCTGTTGCCTGTAATTTCTCTATAAGACTTATTTCAAGATGTACACACACACACATCTGTCATTCTTAATATTTAAAGCATGATTAATGGAAGACATTTATGTATTAAACTCCAATTTTCTTTTTAAATTCACTATTATGAGATCTATCCATGGTGATATCTGTAGCTACAGTTCATCCTTTTTCAGAGCTACACTATAGTATAGTATAGCATTGAATGAAAAGCTGAGCACTTTGATTCAGTTGCTCCATATCTTTACAAATGCTTGATATTTTTAGACTTTAAAATATTTTTGCAAATATGATAGGTATTCAATGGTATCTGATGATATTAATTGAACTAATAGCTATAATATTATATTTATATACTTTATTTTCTTTCACATAGAGCTTATTTTTGGTCTAATCTTATTTGCTTTTTGTTTATGAATTGTAGGACTACTTTATATAGCCTAGAGCTTAAACCTTTTCCAGTTTATATGTGTTAAACATTAATTCTTCCAACACTTGAATTGTTTTTCATTGTCTTTAAGATACCTTTTTTCTAACAGAAATTCTTACTTGTAAGGTAGTTAGTGTATTAATGTTTTCCTTTCTGGTTAATATTTTTAAGTCTTTCATGAGAAATTATTTGTTATTCAATGATCAGAAAGGCATTCTCTTATATTGTATTTTAATTCATTTATAGTTTTGACTTTTGTTATTATGACTCTAATCCAGAGAAAATGAGTTTTTGAAATTGGTGCTAGGAAATTTTTTTATGGGGATAATTAATGATTTATTGGTTATTTCCTTTTTTCCCATTATTCTGAATTTCATCTTTTTCAAATTTTTATTGAAATATTTACCCATCTTGTTACTGTCACAGTCTTAATTACCATATCTTTAAAACTTGATATTTTTCTACCTTGTGTACTTCCAGAGTAATTTAGCTGTTCTTGAGCTTTGATTTTTCATGTAAATTTTAGAACCAGTATGTCAAATTCCATACAAGATACTATTGGGACTTTGATTGGGATTACATTGACTCTATGTAAATGTGTATATATCAATGTAGGTGAAATATCAAAAATTATTAAATCTTCCAATCCATGAATATGGTATAGCTCCCCATATGTTTAGTTCTTATTTTTAATGCTGAAGGCTATCAGTTATTTTCATGTTTCAAGATATTTCTTTTTTGTTTGAGTATGTGTTCCTTCTCCTTGGAATGGACATATTATTGCTAATTTAATAAATAATAGAAATCAGTTTTCTAAGTAAGAGTGACTACATTCCTAATCCAGTTTTTCTGTTTTAGAATGCAAATACACATTGAATTCATAGGGAAAATGTCTTCCTATTTACTTTCTTTTTTTTTCTGCTTTTTTTAAACATCTTTATTGGAGTATAATTGCTTTACAATGTTGTGTTAGGTTCTGCTGTATAACAAAGTGAATCAGCCAAATGTATACATATATCCCCATATCTCCTCCCTTTTTCATCCCCCTCCCACCTTTTTTATGTCTTTCTACAAAGCTAAAAAGAAATCTTCATGATGACCTTGCATATATATCTAGTTTGTTAGATATTATTTATAATATATTTATTTATTTGTGACAAATAACATTTTCATTATAATTTTTCCAAGTGCTTGTTGCTGTCATGTAGAAATGCAACTTACTATAGAATATTAATTTTGATTCTAGCAATGTTTATAAATTTTCTTATGAATTCAAAAATTTATTGTAATTTTTTTAGCTTTCTATATATTCAGTTATTCTATTCAAACAATTCTAGGTGTGTTTGCTCCTTTGTAAACCTCATACTTTTTTTCTTGTCTTTCTGTGCTAGTTAGTTGTTCCAGGATAATATTGGATAGAAGTAGTTATAGCAGACATATTTACTTCTTGATTTTAGAGGAAATATTTTAATCCATTCTTCATTTAGTATAAAGTATGTTTTTTGTGTGTGCATGTGTTCATATATGTGTGTATGTGTGCGTGTGTTGTCCTATGTCTTTGAATGGTAGTATGTGAATGGGTCCCTATATGACAAGCTATATGAGAATTATTTTTTTCCTTTTCTATCATGTGTTCACCTCACTCTTAAATCCACATTTATGTATTTAACTAAAATTCTGCATATTTTTATTTCCTTCTCAATGTATATGTTCCTGAATTACTATACAGCTTATATCAAGTGGGAAGAATCTAGTGAAAAGTAAAAATGCTAAGGTCTAAATGTACAAGGCCATGGAGAAGTGAACATCACGTCAATGTGACATGGCATAAAAATGTGCTACTTAAAATGCTGCCGGAGGATAACCACAGCTGAGGTTTTGCCAGATGAAGAGCATAATTTGCCCTCAAATGAAAAGTCAGAATCTCAAATAAAATAAAACTAGTGACAAGTCAATTGTTAATTAAAGTTCCAGAAGCTTGATTTTAACAAGCAGCTAAATGCTTATCAAACTCACTAGAGTTCAGTCTACATAGGCCAAGTGATGTGGGGAGGTGGCATAGCATAATTCAGTCAGTAAATTAACATATCATGGCACAGAAAGTGGTATTCCAGGTATGGTCATTAAGTCTTGGAAAATACCTTAGAGGTCATGCAGTCTAACCTCTCATCTAATGGAAGAAACTTTCTTTTGTAGCCACAACTCTCTTAATGATGTTTTTCTCTATTAACTTCTAACTTGGTGGATGTAACCAAACTTAGATGCACCAACTTCTGGAAACTTAGTTTTCAATTGCAAGGAAACAGACCATGTGTGGTTCTTATACTTCAAGAAGTTAGCTTCCAAATCTATTTGAAAAGTGTACACAGGAAAGTAGGCTCAACAACAATAAAAAAATAGAAAGGATTGTAGAAAAAAATAAATGAATTTGGATTGGTGGCTAGAGCCAAGAGGACAGCTATAGAGTGTGCATGGGGCAGGGGAGTTTATTATCTCCAAATCAGTGCCCAGTTTATTCATTCTGAATGATTGCTCTGGTGTGCATCAGGAAAAGAGCATTATGCAGAGCTGGGGGAATCATATATCCACATATGGTGACATGTGGATTGAACTCAAGCTAAAGATACCTGGTTATGAGAGATAGCTCCTATAAGAGAATATATAAAAAAGATGATTTCATGGACTTCTGAGTTCCAGTTTTTCCATCATTTACTTTCTCATAGCTATGTGTCAACAGTGGATAGCCTGTGGGATGGTTTTCTTTATAGACTCCAGTCTTCATCAATATGAAAAATGTTAACTTTTTGGGCTCTTTCTCTGGTGTATTCTATGATAAATCAGTATCTAATATGTTAAAGTCACATTTTCCTCCCAGAAGATTCTGTAAATATGTTAATAATTTATGGATCAAATTAAAATGTGAGAAAGTGCCAGATTGTTTCCTGAGTGGCTATACCATTTTGTTAGGTGTATGAGGGGGTGTGGGTTGACTACAAAAGGTCAGCAAGAAGAAATTCTGTGGGTTGTTGGAACCATTCTATATCTTTTTGGGATGGTGGTTACAAGAGTTAATGCAAATGTTAAATCTCACAAAGCTGTAGATTAAAAAATTAATACTGCATACTATATGTAAATTTATACAAATAAATAAAAGGCATTTACATTTTTTTGTTGTTTTTGCTTTTTGTTTTTTGCAGTACATGGGCCTTTCACTGTTGTGGCCTCTCCCGTTGGGAGCACAGGCTCCGGATGCACAGGCTCAGTGGCCATGGCTCACGGGCCCAGCCATGGATCTCACGGGCATGTGGGATCCTCCCGGACCAGGGCACGAACCCGTGTTCCCTGCATCGGCAAGTGGACTCTCAACCACTGCGCCACCAGGGAAGCCCAAGGCATATAAATTTTTAAATTAGATAGCTTTCCAACTTCTTGGGGGAAAATAGCACACAAGAATTTTCAAGTACGTTAAGAATTTTCACTTAAAATTCAGCAATTTAATAAACAAATCACTGTCTAAGAAGCCATTGGTTGCATTTTCTTTCTCTAATTCTTTTATACTCTTCTATTTTTAAGATATGTTTCACATTATTTTGTACCCCTTTTAATTCTAATTCTGCATTTAAACCCCACTTTTTAAAAATTGCCATTTCCATCAGTTCTGAAAGGTTCAGGATTGCTCTACAGTTGTGGACGGTGTTCCCTTGATCATCCAAAAATAGGAGTGGCAGTTTTTTCATGGAACAGTTTCCACATATGGACAATATCAGAATTTGAATTAAGGTAATAGAGAATGAAAAGGGGACTCATCATAAAAAGGTGTTTTTAATATAAGTTGTCTGTTTTAAGGTCCATAGAAGATAATCTGTATATACATTTAGGTTATTTATATTGCAGTTATTGTTGTCAAATTTTCACCATGCTTTAAAAACAGCATGCCACATTTGCCTTGTTCCTTTAGTAATGATTCTAATGCAGTGTCATAAAAACACACGCTGTGTCACATGTTATATGTTATGTTTTCTTAACTGTACATTTAAAAATGTTTAATAATGACTGAAGCTGCACTGTGTTTAATATATTATGGAATAAATGTGTCAAAAACCAGTGGTATGCTCTAAAACTTTATTTTAAAAGAAGCAGATCATACAGCTCAGATGCTGTTGTTTGTGTCTGATTTGGGCAGCAGTGGAATTCAAGCAGCAGTTGATGAAAATCATGTAACTGGGATATTTTCTTCCTTTTGAAAAAGAGACTGAATAAATATGTTAATCTGATCCTCTGCCATTTTTGTAGCTCACTCTGCTTAAAATGACTTCAAATGGCTTTACATTGATCAAATAGACTAGTGTCACCATTTGTTGGCCAGAGAGCAGGAAAAAGATTTCCTTAAAGATTTCATCTGTAACTATAAATTGCTGCCACATGAATAATATCAGGGGAAGAGCCTGCCCTGTTGGTATAGCCATCCACATGAATTCTGGAGCTACCCAGGATGGGCAGAATCCCCATAAGAAAGTCATGGGGGAAGATCATTAAACCAAGGGATGATAGGTTCTGTTGTCAGTAGATTATTAAATTCTTCTTAAGATGTAGAAACAAAATATACCTTTTAGGATCAAATCCGGAATAAAAGACAGGTGGAATTAACACATTTTTATGACAATATTCATCTTCTCTCTGTTTTATAGACAACTGTATTGCTATCTTCTGATTTGGAACAACTCTCAGAGTTTCATTTCTCCATTCATTTATCAAGTATGTAGTCAGTGCCTTCTGTATCTTGAGCATTGTATTAAGCCCTGGAAAGACACCAGTGACTTAGCTGTACTTCCAACCAAAATTCTTCATTCCTAGAAAATGTCTTAGTACCTAGAATTTGGCCCTCAAGACTGAGGTGTTTCTTTCATATAAATATGGAAATCTATTTGTGCTTTAATATATTCATAAATACAGTAAAATATTATTTTCAGGTCACCGAACCTCTGCTTAAAGATGATTTTTATTTTCAACTGAACCCTTTTCCTAGGGCTTCCTATAGATTGAATTACAACCTCTATATTGATTCACTAATACTGACCCCTAATGACGACTTATTTTCTTTGTTCTCAAATTGTTTTGGTGGGGGAGCAGATAATTGCATTATTTCCTCATACTAAATTATTTCACCACTAATGTGAAAATTTCTTATTTGCTCATCTTTATTTCTGACATACCTGAGTTTCAACTTTGGACATGGGCAAGACCAAATATTCATTAATACTTGACACAAACTTCAGTTGAAGCAAAGAATTCTGCTGGTTGAATATTAGGGCTCAGCTCCTTCAGGGCTATCTATCCAGGAATAGGTTTTTAATTGATATCAAACTTCTCATCATCCTTCTTTCCTGCACTATAAACTAGAAGTGCATTATGATCACTGAATATGAGGTAAAGTTCTGAGATTAAATGTTGTCAAATTATTACCTGTCTAACTTCATCTGTTGTCTTTCCATCCCACACAAATGCAGTGCTAGCCTTCAGATATCTTCATTCAAAAATACAGTAAAAAGAAAAAAAAATATTTTCAGATATAGTAGCTTATATATTACCTAAGAAATAAACAAGTCTATGGAAGTTTTAATCAAGTTTTTGGGGTTTTTTGAATTTTATTTTTACTACAGCATGTTCTTATTAGTTATCTATTTTATACATATTAGTGTATATATGTCAATCCCAATCTCCCAATTCATCCCACAACTACCACCTGCTACCCCTGCTTCCCCCCTTGGTGTCCATATGTTTGTTCTCTATATCTGTGTCTCTATTTCTGCCTTGAACATCAGTTCATCTGTACCATTTTTCTAGATTTCACATATATGCGTTAATATATGATATTAGTTTTTCTCCTTCTGACTCCCTTAATTCTGTATGACAGTCTCTAGGTCCATCCATGTCTCTGCAAATGACCCAATTTCATTCCTTTTTATGGCTGAATAATATTCCATTGTATATATGTACGACATCTTCTTTATCCATTCATCTGTCAATGGGCATTTACGTTGTTTCCATGACCTGGCTATTGCAAAAAGTGCTGCAGTGAATATTGGGTGCATGTGTATTTTTGGATTATGGTTTTCTCTGGGTATATGCCCAGTGGTGGGATTGCTGGGTCTTATGGTAATTTTATTTTTAGTTCTTTAAGACACCTCCATAATGTTCTCCATAGTGGCTGTATCAATTTACATTCTCACCAACAGTTCAAGAGGTTTCCCTTTTCTTCACACCCTCTCCAGCATTTGATGTTTGTAGATTTTCTAATGATGCTCATTCTAACTGCTGTGAGGTGATACCTCATTGCAGTTTTCATTTGCATTTCCCTGATAAAATTGAGCAGCTTTTCTTGTGCCTCTTGGCCATGTGTTTGTCTTCCTTGGAGACATGTCTATTTAGGTCTTCTGCCCATTTTTAGATTGAGTTGTCTGTTTTTTTTAATATTGAGCTGCATAAGCTCTTTATATATTTTGAAAATAAATCCTTTGATTATTCGTTGGCAAATATTTTCTCCCATTCTGAGGGTTGTCTTCTCATCTTGTCTATAGTTTCCTTTGTTTGGCAAAGGCTTTTAAGTTTCATTAGGTCCCATTTGTTTATTTTTTATTTTATTTCCATTACTCTAGGAGGTGGGTCAAAAAAGATCTTGCTGTGATTTATGTCAGAGAGTGTTCTTCCTATGCTTCCCTCTAAGAGTTTTATAGTGTCCAGTCTTACATTTAGGCCTTTAATCCATTTTGAGTTCCTTTTTGTGTATGGTGTTAGGGAATGTTCTAATTTCATTCATTTACACGTAACTGTCCAGTTATCCCAGCACCAATTACTGAAGAAACTGTCTTTTCTCCACTGTATATCCTTGCATCTTTACCATAGATTAGTTGAGCATAGGTGTGTGGGTTTATCTCTTGGCTTTGTATCCTCTTCCATTGATCTATATTTCTGTTTTTGTGCCAGTACCATATTGTCTTGAGTACTGTAGCTTTGTAGTATAGTCTGAAGTCAGGGAGTCAGATTCCTCCAACTCTTTTTTTTTTTCCCCTTAAGATTGCTTTAGCTATTTGGGGTCTTTTGTGTTTCCATACAGGTTTTAAGATTTTTTTGTTCTACTTCTGTAAAAAATGCCACTGGTAATCTAATAAGGATTGCATTGAATCTGTAGATTGCTTTGAGTAGTATAGTCATTTTCACAATGTTCATTCTTCCAATCCAAGGATATGGTATATCTCTCCATTTGTTTGTGTCATCTTTGATTTCTTTCATCAATGTCTTATAGTTTTCTGCATACAGGTGTTTTACCTCCTTAGTAGGTTTATTCCTAGGTATTTTATTATTTTTGTTGCAGTGGTAGATGGGAGTGTTTCCTTATTTCTCTCTCTGGTCTTTCGTTGTTACTGTATAGGAATTGAAGAGATTACTGTGCATTAATTTTGTATCTTGCAACTTTACCAAATTCATTGATTAGCTCTAGTAGTTTTCTGGTGGTATCTTTAGGATTATCTATGTATAGTGCCATGTCATCCACAAACAGTGACAGCTTTACTCCTTCTTTTCCAACTTGTATTTCATTTATTTCTTTTTCTTCTCTGATTGCCCATCTAGGACTTCCATATTATGTTGAATAATAGTGGCAAGTGTGGACATCCTTGTCTTGTTCCTGATCTTAGAAGAAATGTTTTCAGTTTTTCACTATTGAGAGTGATGTTTACTGTGGGTTTGTCATATATGGCCTTTATTATGTTGAGGTAGGTTCCCTCTATATCCTCTTTCTGGAGAGTCTATCATAAATGGGTACTGAATTTTGTCAAAAGAATTTTCTGCATCTACTGCAATGATCATATAGCTTTTATTCTGCAATTTTTTAATATGGTGTATTACATTGATTGATTTGCATATATTGAAGAATCCTTCCATCACAGGGATAAATCCCACTTGATCATGGTGTTTGATCCTTTTAATGTGTTGTTGGATTCTGTTTGCTAGCATTTTGTTGAGGATTTTTGTATCTATATTCATCAGTGATATTGGTTTGTAATTTTCTTTTTTTATAGTATTTTTGTCTGCTTTTGGTATCAGGGTGATGGTGGCCTCATAGAGTGAGTTTGGGAGTGTTCCTCCGTCTGCAGTTTTTTGGAAGAGTTTGAGAAGGATGGGTGTTAGGTCTTCTCTAAATGTTTGATAGACTTCACCTGTGAAGCCATCTGGTTTTGTTTGTTGGAAGATTTTTAATCACAGTTTCAATTTCATTACTCGTGATTGGCCTGTTCATATTTTCTATTTCTTCCTGGTTCAGTCTTGGAAGGTTATACCTTTCTAAGAATTTGTCCATTTCTTCCAGGTTGTCCACTTTATTGGCATAACATTGCTTGTAGTAGTCTCTTAGGATGCTTTGTATTTCTGGAGTGTCAGTTTTAACTTCTCCTTTTTCATTTCTAATTTTATTTATTTGAGTCCTCTCCCTCTTTTTCTTGATGAGTTTGGCTAATGGTTTATCAATTTTGTTTATCTTCTCAAAGAACCAGCTTTTAGTTTTATTGATCTTTGCTGCTGTTTTCTTCATTTGTATTTCATTTATTTCTGCTCTGATCTTTATGATTTCTTTCCTTCTGCTAACTTTGGGTTTTGTTTGTTCTTTCTCCAGTTCCTTCAGGTGTAAGGTTAGATTTTTTTTGAGATTTTTCTTGTTTCATGAGGTAGGCTTTTATAGCTATAAAGTTCCCTCTTAGAAATGCTTCTGCTGCATCCCATAGGTTTTGGATCATTGTGTTTGCTTTGTCATTTGTCTCTAGGTATTTTTTGATTTCCTCTTTGATTTCTTCAGTGATCTCTTGGTTATTTAATAACTTATTTTTTATCCCCCATATGTTTGTGTTTTTTTGTGTTATTTTCCCTGTAATTGATGTCTAATCTCATAGCACTGTGGTTGGAAAAGATGCTTGATATGAATTCAATTTTCTTAAATTTACTGAGGCTTGATTTGTGACCCAAGATATGATCTATCCTGGAGAATGTTCCATGTATACTTGAGAAGAAAGTGTAATCTTCTCTTTTTGGATGGAATGTCCTATAAATATCAATTACATCTATCTGGTCTATTGTGTTTCCTTATTAATTTTCTGTCTGGATTATCTGTCCACTGGTGTAAGTGAGGTGTTAAAGTCCCCCGCTATTATTGTGCTACTGTTGATTTCCTCTCTTATAACTGTTAGCATTTGCTGTATATATTGAGGTGCTCCTATGTTGGGAGCATATATATTTATAATTGTTATATCTTCTTCTTGGATTGATCCCTTGATCATTATCCCTTGTCTCTTGTAACATTCTTTGTTCTAAGGTCTATTTTATCTGATATGAGTATTGCTACTCCAGCTTTCTTTTGATTTCCATTTTCATGGAATATCTGTTTTCATCCCCTCACTTTCAGTCTGTATGTGTCCCTACGTCTGAAGTGGGTCTCTTTTAGACAACATATATACGGGTCTTGTTTTTATATCCATTCAACGAGCCTGTGTATTTAGGTTGGAGCATTTAATCCATTCCCAATTTAGGTAATTATTGATATATATGTTCGTATTACAATTTTCTTAATTGTTTGGGTTTGTTTTTGTAGGTCCTTTACTTCTCTTGTGTTTCCCACTTAGAGAGGATCATTTAGCATTTGTTGTAGAGCTGGTTTGGTGGTGCTGAGTTCTCTTAGCTTTTGCTTGTCTGTAAAGCTTTTGATTTCTCTGTCGAATCTGAATGAGATCCTTGCTGGGTAGAATAATCTTGGTTGTACGTTCTTCCTTTTCATCACTTTAAGTATATCATGCTACTTCTTTCTGGCTTATAGAGTTTCTGCTGAGAAATCAGCTGTTAACCTTATGGGAGTTCCCTTTTATGTTATTTGTCATTTTTTCCTTGTTTCTTTTAATAATTTTTCTTTGTCTTTGATTTTTGTCAATTTGATTACTCTGTGTCTCAGCATGTTTCTCCTTGGCTTTTTCCTGCCTGGGACTCTCTGCCCTTCCTGGACTTGTGTGGCTATGGCCTTTTCCATTTTAGAGAAATCTTCCACTATAATCACTTCAAATATTTCCTTGGGTCCTTTCTCTCTCTATTCTCCTTCTGGGACTCCCATAGTGTGAATGTGGGTGCATTTAATGTTGTCCCAAAGGTCTCTTAGGCTGTCTTTATTTCTTTTCATTCCTTTTTCTTTATTCTGTTCTTTGGCAGTGAATTCCACCATTCTGTGTTCCATACCACTTATCCGTTCTTCTGACTCAGTTATTTTGTTATTGATTCCTTCTAGTGTATTTTTCATTTCAGTTATTGTATTGTTCATCTGTTTGTTCTTTAATCCTTCTAGGTCTGTGGTAAAAATTCCTTGCATCTTCTTGATATTTGCCTCCATTCTCTTTCTGAGGTTCTGGATCACCTATGTTATCATTATTCTGAATTCTTTTTCTGGATGATTACCTATTCCCACCTCATTTAGTTGTTTTTTGGAGTTTAATCTTGTTCCTTCATCTGGTACATAGCCCTCTGCCTTTTCATTTCATCTATATTTTTGTAAATATGGTTTTCATTCCACAGGGTCCACGATTGTAGTTCTTCTTGCTTCTGCTGTCTTGTCTCTACTGGATAAGGCTACCTAAGAGGCTTGTGCAAGCTTCCTGATGGGAGGGACTTGTGGTGGGTAGAGCTGTTGTTGCTCTGGCAGGCAGAGCTTAGTAGTACTTTAATCTGCTTGTCTGTTGATGGGTAAGGCTGAGTTCTCTCCCTGTTGGTTGTTTGACCTGTGGCAACCCAGCACTGGAGGCTACAGGCTCTTTGGTGGGGCTAATGGTGGCCTCTGCAAGGGCACATGCCAAGGAGTACTTCCCAGAACTTCTGCTGCCAGTGTCCTTGTCCCTATCTGAGTCATAACTGCCCCCTGCCTCGGCAGGAGACCCTCTAACACTAGCAGGTAGGTCTTGTTCTGTCTCCTACGGGATCACTGTTATTTCCACTGGGTCCTGATGTGCACACTACTTTGTGTGTTCACTACTAGAGTGGAGTCTCTGTTTTGCCCAGTTCTGTTGAAGTCTTCTAATCAAATTCTGCTAGACCTTCAAAGTCTGTTTCCTTGGGAATTCCTCTTCCTATTGAAAACCCTTAAGATGGGAAGCCTGTTGTGGGGCTCAGAAACTTCACTCCAGTGTATGGACTTCTGTGTTATAATTGTTCTCCAGTTTTTGAATCACCCAACCAATAGTCATGGGATTTGATTTTATTGTGATTTCTCCCCTCCTACCATCTCACTGCAGCTTCTCCTTTGTCTTTGCATTTGAGGTATCTTTTTTTGGTGAGTTCCAGTGTCGTCCTGTTGATGATTATTCAGCAGTTAGTTATGATTCCAATGCTCTCACAAAAAGGAGTGAGCATATGTCCTTCTACTATGCCATCCTCAATCAAGTTTTAACAAACCTTTATTTTTAAAATTTTATTTTATTGCAAGTAATTTTCCAAGAATAGTATGGTTTTTCTTTCTCATTTTCCCAGCAGTTTTAGCATTCTGGCTAGAAAACTTTTAAGTGGATCTCATTTACTTCAAATGATGTATGTCAATACTCTGACTCTTTAACACCTTTATATATTAGTGCTAAATGTGTCTTTTAATTTTTTTAAATGAAGGGTAAGCTGTTCTCCAGAGGTCACCCCTTCAAATACTCCTCTCTGTATGCTATTTCAGACTCACAACTATATAAGAGAGCAAAACAATGAGTGTTTAGAGTTTAATTTTTAATACAAATTTCCCTAAACTCTTTTAAATTCTTTCTGAATCTTGAGTGAAAATGCAATATATTAAACCCCAAGAAGCAGACTCAGTTGTTTAATACATTGGATAACAAGGATTAGAATGCTGGTTTGGGATCATATGTCTTCATTTTGTTATTAGACATTAAGCATGGGATTTTAAGGACTTCTCTGGTGACACAGTGGTTGAGAGCCTGCCTGCCGATGCAGGGGACATGGGTTCATGCCCTGGTCCAGGAAGATCCCGCATGACATGGAGTGGCTAGGCCCATGAGCCATGGCCACTGAGCCTGCACACCACAACGGGAGAGGCCACAACAGTGAGAGGCCCATGTACCACAAAAAAAAAAATAGGATTTTCAGAAGCTCTCTTAGATGCATTAGTCCCAGTAAAGTACTTACCAGATAATTCATTATAGTCTTTTTTGGTGGGGAGGGGAGGGGTTGTCATTTAGAAGAATGCAATTAAAACTGAACTTGATAATTAATTCTGAACTGGTGAGAACTAGTTCCAGAGATTATGACTATAATGCTGTGTAGTCATTGATATAAATATTCATGAGGTTTCATTGTTTTATGGTTTTCCCAAGCACACAGCTTATCTGAAGAAGTAAAATTAAAGTACCACTATTTAACATTACAAAGCAAATAAGAATCCATGAAGAAAGAATAGTTAATTCACTAGGGATTGTGAATACACATAGGCCCACATAGAGAATACATCATATATGTACAAATACAATATAACCTGAACATATAAATTAGAAGATGTGGAAGAGAGGAGTGAAAAAGTGATATGGGTAAACAATTTTGAATCTTAATCTGGTCAACACTGGGCAAGTGAAATTCATTGAAATCTACTTAACCTACCACAAAAAATCAATCAACATATAAAGCTAATCTTGTGCTGCAGAAGAGCGAATGAGAAAATGGTCTTTCTTATTCTATTTCCATGTTTTACTGAGTAATAATGCCATCATATTTGACCTTGAAACAGATTCATCTATAACATGAAATTTTCAAGTAATCTGATAGAATAAACAGGATGTGATGAATGGATGCATGGGTGGAAAGTACAAAGAGAGAAAGCAGCCAGTCAGGAAAATTGAAAAAGGTGGGAGTTGGTGGGAGAAGGGAGTGTGATTTCAGACCATAGTCTTCAATGTGATTCAAGTTAATTTAAAAAATTCAGTCTTGATAGAATTCTTATAATTGCCATTTGTTTATATTCTCAAACTTGATGAAGAAAGAATCAGCACAAACAGTATATTCATTGAAAACTTTACACAAATTTGAGGAAGATTTAAGCCTTCTGTATTGGTACGCTCAGTTCATTTATTGTTAACACCATAAAGTCAAATACAGTATTATGTGGTTAAGATACATCTGTCTCTGTGCAAGCACTCACCATATTTCTTTAAGTTCAGCAGGTGTTTTGCAAAGAATCTAAAGGATTTTGCACAAAATTAGTACCCATAATAAAGCAATGCTGATGAAGAGACAGCTTTTTATATCACTGATACATTATAGTTTTTTTCTAATAAATGTCATTGCTAGATATTTCAAAACCTGAAACAGATTTGCTGACTGCACTGTTTTGAAGCATATTTGCTGTGCCTTATTGGTAAGATGTTCTCTAATAGACGTACGTTTAGAAATTTTATTTGACACTGTTGACTACTAAATTAGCAGCTTTTCAACTTTGCAAGACTTCTGTCACACAATTGAGATAAAAGGTAGAATGCATCACTTTTGCATTAATCTTTCCTGGAACTGTCCTGAGAGAAATATAATGTATTAATTGAGACCCTAATTTGAGAAACAAATAAAAACAAAGTTGTTCATTTGTTATATTTTTTACAGGCTCCTCTTTCTGTCTTTCCCTGTCTTTCTCTTTCACACACACATACAACTTATGAGGATTCAAACTATAAATACATAGATCTTTTCATTTTTAATTGCCTGCAGTTTGATGGCATAAAGCTAACAGCATTCTTCAATTAGAAGACTTACTTGGGGAGCCCACTTGGCCTTGAACTGTTAGCATGCTGCTCCTTTCTATGGGTGGACATGCTGTATTCTGGTGATCTAATTCAGGAACTCTTGTTCATTTGATTAGAGCTTTGGGTTAGCGAGTTTCACATATCTTAGGATCAATCCTTCAGTTTATCATCTGAATTTGCTATTTTCAGTGGGTTCCAAAAAGAGTCAGGCAGCAACACCAACCACAGATGACAGTGCTAACACAGGTACCCTTAACCTATAGGTAGAGTAAGCCCATAAACATGGTCAGAAACTGACTTCAGGCCAGGTTACTGATGGAGCCTTAATGTGTGCCATAAGGAACTAGCATAGAGAAAGGCTGATCCTCTGTTTCCAGCCACAGGACAAGTCCCTCACCTAGAACATGGGAGCAAAGTACAAACACCATGATCCCATTCAATCATCTTTAAAATCTAACTTTGTGAAAAGCCTGCTTGTAGAGAAGAGAGAGAGAGGGAAATGTTAGTCACAATGCTACTCTGATGAGCTTCGTCCAAAAAATCTACATTCATTCAAAAGCAGTTTCTATGTGTTGAATATGAACATGGAGAGGGATATTAAAAGTATAAAAGTTTTTTTTTTCAAAAAGAATATGTAGTCCAAACCAGTGTTAAAGTCACATATGAAAAAATAAAACACATATAAGGACTGGTAAATGCTAACTGAAAAATAAACAGTAGAGGTAACAAATTCCAATTTCAGAGAAAGAAAAAGTCAAACATTCACATGTGCAGAGCCTGTATACACCAAAAAGTAAGAAGGGATGTGAGATACATTTTGAGCAGAAACAATATTAAAAGCAAAGGCAGGAATCTTCTTGTTCCAATGAAGATGTAGAAAGTTGTAAAGGATGATGCTCCCATAATAGTAATTAGAAAAAGCTGATCAAACTACCAAATCATAACTTTTCAAAAGTTTGTCAGAATATTGAGGTTACAAGATGATCAGATAACCTGAAATCTAAAGTGTGAATAGCCCCTCCAAAGAGACATGGGTTATGCAAACCCATCTGTGGCAGTGCACAGGGAAAAGAGGCATCCTGCTAGACACAATAGCCACAGGTGAAAATTAATATGCTATAATTTTAAAGAACTGCTAATGGTCAGGTGTGAGCTAGGATGTTAGTCTAAAATAACTGGGGTCACCTGACTAAAGGGATTTTTCCCTGACCCACAAACTCACTGCTGTGGGTCTTCTCTAGGTACTCTAGGAAAGAGTGTGGGTAGAAGAGGAAACCAGAGAAAACCTCTGTTATTGGTGTAGGCATAAAAGCAAAGACCATCACCATGTATTTACTTGTGCAGGAACAGGCAAAATATGCCTGCTTTTTCCCCAGACTCTTCTCTCCTATAAAGCAAAAGCTTAAAGCCACAAAGACTATGGTCCACCAGGACCAGAAGGTGAAAGGCAAACTGTACCTCTGGAGAAAGGGTAAAAAATCTACATTCATTCAAAACCAGTTTCTATATGGTGAAAATCTTCTTATCCTCTTCTGATACCAAGTAGAGGCCTCCTACTTCTGGGAAAAGAATAAGAAAATATCAATGAAAACTAATTCAGATACAAGGAAGATTTGGGTGCCACAGGGAAGAAAGTATGGAACTCTGAAAAAGCCTCAATTTAAGCCTCTAGTACATAAGACTGCCCTAAGATGGAAGCTGGTCCAGATCAACGGAGAATCCCTTCCTGACATGATCATGAAACTAGCAAAAAATACCAAGAAACAACATTCTACTTCTAGGGGAGGTGGAAAAACATGGAGAAAGATTTTTTATTGTGGCAGAGTCATGCAGGGTTTTTTGAAACCTGAGAATGGAGGACTAAATCTGACCAAAATCTGACCAAAATCCCAACACAGATACTAAACACTAGTCCTCTGTAAGAGAAATTTAAATTTTTTGTCCCATTGAAAGTAGCTATAGCAACAGTAACTCTTATGCCCCAGTCAACTCCCGACTAGATTTATTCAACTGCCCATATTAACAACATGATAAAAGGATCAGTATTTAATTTCCCTTAGTAATTATTTGTATCTCAGTCTTTACTTTCATGATGACAAGGTAAACAGAAAGTCAAGAAAAAAATGACCATTCAATCTACTGTCAAGAGGCAAAGCAACAAACAGAACCAGACTCAGAGATGACCCAGTTGTTGGAATGATCAGAGAGAGATTTTTAAGGCCACAATGATTAAACTGTTAATAGCTCCTGTGAGGAAAATAAACAATGTGTGTGAACAAACAGAAAATAATATTAATTATATTTCTTAGCCTGAATTCAATACAGTCTGAAACCCAGGAGTGCATATCAGCACAAACAGACAGCTCCAGGGCAAGTCTGCCAGTACTGGCTAAAGAAAGAAGAATACACAGGGTGTGAAAAATTCCTGTTTATTTTTTCCTCTATTCTTTTACAGGCCATAAGACAAACAAAACCATGGAGGCAGTTGTAGAAGCCTCAAAAGAAGATGGCAGTGGCTATAACTCTGAGGGAGAAGAGTATTCCTCTCCAATAGGCATGTTGGAGGAATAAAATATATTAAGTTCATCACTGGTTCTATAATACTTTAAATTCTTATCTTCTTTCTCACTATTCCAGCTACTCTTTAATCCAGTATCCTCCAAAAATGGCTCTATACATTATATATATATATATATATATATATATATATATATATATATATATATATATTTTATAGTGTGTTCAGTGAGAAAAATAATAGAGTTTTAAAATTTCCCCTGATCCAGAACTGGAACTCTAGAAAATATTTTAGCTGGCTATACATCTAATCAAAATGTATAAAAATGGGTGGATTATGGCTAAAATGGGCTCACAGAACAATTTATAGCAGTAAATGTTTATATTATGTACAGTAAATGTATCAAATCAATGTTTTAAGTATTTACCTTAAGAAACAACAACAAAAAAAGAAAAAAATATTAAACAAAGGTAAGAAGAGGAGGTAAATAACAATAATAATCAAAATCAAATACCAAAAAAAAAAAAAAAAAAAAAAAAGAAGGCAAGAAAGTAAGAAAGGGAGAAATAAAGGAGAGAAAAAGAAATAAAACCAAAATCTGGTTTTCAAAAAATCAACTAAATTAATACATTTATCTACAGAATAATCAGGGAAAAGGAGAGAAAACACAGATTACCATAGCAGAGATAAATGAGGGGCTGTTAACAGAGATCATGAAAATTTAAAAGAAAATATTATCAAGCTTAAGCCAATGTATTTGATAATTGTTGAAACATATTCCATGGAATAAACAAACTACTAAATTCAATCAAGAATAACTTTATATTCCTATATCTATCTTAAAAATTGGATTTATAGTAAAACACCTTACAACAAAGAAAAAAGTAAAGCTCATATAGCTTTACTTAGAAATTTAAAAAACATTTAAGGAAAAGAGGAAATCAACTCTACACAAATTCTTCTGGAAAATTTAAAAGAGGGAATTCTCAACTCATTTTATGATGTTTGCCTTCCTCTGATGCAAAGATATTTCAAGAAAAGAAAATGTATAAGCATAGTCCAAAATCATTACTAAAATATTAGCAAATAGAATCCAGTAATATATAAAAATGATATTATATCATAATCAAATGTTTTTTTTCACATAGAAAGGCAATGTTAGACAAAATTTTTAAAATTAATCAATGTAATTTTCCATCTCATCAATATATACTGAGAAAGCACATAGTCATCTCAATAAAGACAGAAAAATCACCACATTTGGCAAACATAATATTTATGATAAAACATATAAGCAAACTAAGAATTAAAGGGAATTTTCTCAAGGCATATCCAAAAAAACTGTTGTTAGCTTCATATTTAATGTTGAAAGACAAATGCTTTTTTTATTCAAGATGAAGAACAGAGAGACAATGTCTGCACACATCATCCCAATTTAAATTGTGGAGGTTCCAGTTAGCACAATAAGGCAAGGTAAAAAAATCAAAGGTATATTGACTAAGCAAAAATAAATAAAATGATCTTTATTTGCATACTTGATTGTCTACATAGATAATCTTCAAGTTTCCACAAAAAAAGCTTCTAGATCTAATAAGCAGGTTTAACAAGATTATAGGTTAGAAGGTGTGTGTGTGTGTGTGTGTGTGTGTGTCTACACATACATTTCTATTTTCTACACTGTCAATAAACATCAGAAATAGAAATTTTAGAAAGTATTATTTATAATAGCATCAAAAACATGACTTAGATAAGGATGAATTTAGCAAAATATGTACAATATTTATATGATGAAAACTGTAAAACACTGAGGAGAAAAACTAAGACCTAAATAAATATAAGGATAACTGTGTTTATGGTCTGACAGATTTAGATGGTTAATATGTCTATTCTTCCAAAACTGATCTTTATGTTTAATGCAGCCCCAATTATAATCTCAGTAGTCTTTGTTGGGAAAATTCACAAATTTACCTTAAATTTTTTTATTAAAAACAAAGAAACTGGAATAGCTGAAACAGTTTGAGAATTGGCATTGCTAATCATATCCTAAAAAAAAAGTAAAACAAACTAATATATTTTTCTTCTGGTGTGTTGCCTAATATTTTGGCTGATATACCAGAAATAAAATAGAAACAATATTTTGGGTTGATAAATTATATTTGAATTCGAATTCATATTCTTGTCAAATTTTCTACATGAAAACTAGGGAATTGATCTTAAAAAGTGAAGCCTAAATATTGGAAGAAGACTGTTTGAAAGGATTTCTGCGACTTCTATTACCAAACCCCCAAACACCACAGAGTTCTCACTGCCAGCAGAATCAGAATCAGCCTCTCCTGTCCTTTCTGATATAACAGGCCCCATAACTACATTGTCTCATTTAGTTACTTTGCATGGTGTTGCCATCTCCCTTTAGATCTCCCGTCACACTTCCAATGACTCAGACATGTAACTAAGAACAGATCTCAGCATGGACCAGGATGCCAGTTACAACGTCAAACTTGGGAAGAAACAGCTTAATCACAAAATAAATGCTAGCTTTGCTAATTTATATCATTAAAAAAAATTTTGGAAAAAGATTCTGAGGATAGTACTAGACCTAGGAAGGAAAGACAAATTTCCTGACATGAGTTTACTTACCTGAAATTCTGAGGAATGTGAGTTCAAGCAGCTGCAGGAGGTTCACCCCCACCCCAATCACCCACACATACCTCTGCTTTTTTTTTTTAATCAGTCAGTTGATTTAAAATTTGGTGGACTCAACTAAGTTAATATGTTACACATATATTTATCGATTTAATACAGAGGAAGAAATCAGTAGACTTGAGTGGATAGAATTTATAACGGGAGACCATCCCCATGATTTCTTTTCCAAGAGAGCCCAGAGCATGTTCTCTTCACCATGGTGTTGGAAAACACCTATGAGGAAGTCTCAGCGTCAATGAAATGACTGGATTAGTGTTGGAGAAGGTCATGGAGAAGATTTGACACCAATTGAACCACCAATTGAACCAAGAGCTGAACGTGGGCCAATAGAAGCTCCTCACTCCCTCCCCTGTCCCTGGAGTGAATGTTCTGCCTTGAGTTCTCAGTGGGGCCTGGGTTCAAGAGAGCAATGTGTTTTTGAGACCATCTTGAGATGGTGACAACCCTGTTAAGGCCTTTATATAAACATTTTACAGTCTGCTGGGCAGTTGAAGTGTCTACTCCTCTTTTGGTGCTCAAGACAAGCCTCATATGTAAGTCCCCATGCTTATTAAAACTGCCATATATCTGGAGTGTTCTTCCTCTTTCTTTGGTTTCATCTTGCCCACCTTGTATGGGGTGGCAATTTCAGATTTCACCCAGGAAATTCCTGAGGTTGTGTACCAATAATTAGCCACCTCTTGTAGACTGGGAATAAATGTGAGTGGTGTAGCCATTGGTTTGGACTCAGTGGAGCTGAGGGAACCCTGAGTGGTTGAGACCAAATGACAGTACCAATTGGGCATGGTTGATATAAAAGATCAAATGTCAGAAGAGGTTTTCAGAGTGGCTTGATCCATTCAAAATGGCTAATTAATGAGGTTCCCAAAGCCAAAATAAATGGGCTTGCCACTTAGTGCCTACTTGATTTGTGTTAAGGACTGAATGTTTATATCTCCTCCAAACTCATATGTTGAAACCCTACCCCTCAATGTGATGGTACTAGAAGATGAGGCCTGTAGGAAGTAATTAGAATTAGATGAGGTCATGAGAGTAGAGCCCTCATGTATGTGATTAATGCTCCTATAAGACTCAAAAGAGAGCTTGCTTCCTCTCTCTGCTTTCCACCATGTAAGGGCACAGCAAGAAGACCAGGAACAATGAACCAGGAAGTAGGCTCTCCTCAGACATCAAATCCACTGGAACCTTGTTCTGTGAATTCCAGCCTTCAGAATTGCAAGAAATAAATGTTTGTTGTTTTAGTCACCCAGTTTATGATGTTTTGTTATAGTAGCCTGAACTGACTCAGATGATCAGTATAACCAAAACCTCTATGTCTGGTGACCAGAACTTTTAACTGAGCTAACACGATATAGAACATTGGCTCTTTATCCAATTTTCAGTCCTGAGTCAGTTCACAGATCCAGAGAGCTTCTTCTTCTTCTTCTTCTTTTTTTTTTTTAATATTTTTTTCATGTGGACCATTTTTAAAGTATTTATTGAATTTGTTACAATATTGCTTCTGTTTTATGTTTTGATTTTTTGGCCATGAGGCATGTGGGATCTTAGCTTCCTGACCAGAGATCCAACCCACACCCCCTGCATTGGAAGGCAAAGTCTTAACCACTGGACCACCAGGGAAGTCCCCCAGAGTTTCTTGAATTAAAATTAGACTAAGTTCCTTTGAGGAAAGATCTTACAATACATTCAGAAATGTTATACTTTAATCTTTGTCTTAACTTTCCCCAAGATAAACTTTAACAAATAGACAGTGGGAAAAGGGAAACCTCCAGACCGTTTGGGTGTTTGGAGGCACTTGTTCTGAACTAACTAAAGGGACACAGTAAGTCACTGAAGTCCTTCTGTCAGACGTGGTGGAGTGATTAATCAGATGCTGGCCTGAATTTATCTCATAGTAGGCCTGGTCAAAAAAAAAATAATGTGGTTATTCATTCATTCTTGATATGATTTTCCCATAAAGACTAAGACAAATCAAACACTGCAAGGTCTGTTTGGAGCAAAATTTCAAAGTTTAACAGTGCTATATATATTATATATATGAAAACTAAGATACATGTATATATTTCATCATATAATATGGATGGATATTGAAGACAAAGTAGAACTTAAGAATTTCTATTTGATTTTACATTTTCTGTTGAAGAGAATTATCTTCTGACATGGGAGGGTAGAATAAGCATTACTAAGGTCTACATAGTTGCTGAATGAACTTTATAACACATCTTGCTGCCCTACATAAATTCAAGTTTGGAAACTAAGTTTAATTATATTTTAGGGTGTTGAATAAACTTTTAAGTGAGGTGCATAATGTTCTTTGTTGGACTTTGGAAGAATAAAAAATGTAATGGATGCATGAAATGCTCAAATGACAGACTGCTTTGCAAAGGAAGAAGAGGGCAATTTCTTCAACTGCTCATGAATTTTTCATCAAATTTCAGCAATTTTTAATAATGGTATATTAAAGAGATGGCTTGAGAGTACGTAGCGTTAGAAAAATTCAAGACAATAGGACCCAACATGGGTTCACCAAGGATAAAAAACAAAGCATAAATTTTCTCTGCCACTAGTCTCTTACATGAAGAAGAATCCGGTACTTTTCACATATTTGTATTTTAACAAAGCATTTGGCAATGTCTCTTTTGTGAATAATTAAAAAGTGAAATGGTTACATAGCTAATCACTTAGATAAGCAATGGGTTATAAAATCATAAATAAATGCTGGTAAGTGGATTAATGCCAAAATTGAAGAAAGTTTTAATGGTCTGACCCAAGGCTCTATATTGGGTAATTTGCATGAATGGCTTATACTGAAATACAGAGTAGTTTTGCATGAAAATTTTAGATATTAGCTGCAAAATATATTTATGGTGTGTTTATTGACTACACAATATACTTGTCATAATAGAAGCTACCAAAAGACAGATCTGCACTGGTGTTGGGAACAATCATCCAAGAAAAACATTAGGAACAAGGATAATATTATTCTACCTCTATTCCAAAGTCATCAAACAATTCTGATTACCTAAATCTGAACTCCTAAAGGAAGTTTCAGGAAGGCAAATCAGGAGTTAAGAACCATACCATCTGAAGAATACCTGAGAAAATTAGAAATCTCTTTTATAGATTTAAATAGAAGATCAGAAGATTCTGTGGAAGTATGTGTGTGTTTGTAAATCTGGCATGTAGACGAGATAAGACTATGCCATCATAGGTCCATGTGAAAAATAGATGCTAAGAGAGGAAATGTCAGAGAGATAGCATAAAGTTCTAAAGAAGGAAACATTTTACAGTTAGAACTTCCAAGGAGGAAAAGTAGAGTCTTCAGAGGTACTGAGTCATCTCACTGGAAGGAAGCAAAATTAGAGTTTTCTAGTATAAGATGTGTGATTGGCAGGAATGACCTTTAAGGTTCCTGCCAAACCTGAAATTTGATGACTTTATGACTACAAAATTATCATAAAACTTCACCTCCACTTTTTATTCATTCTGCCCTCTGTTCCCCTTGTCACTGTTTCCTTTCTATTTTGTTTTCAACAAGCCTTCCTAGAAATCCGTTTAGATTCATTTACTCTAGATATTCAAATTTAAGATATGACCTCTCAGTCAGTGCTTACCAGCAAATAGCACTAAACTATTTCATTTCTGGTTTGATTTCATCTTGTATTTCCCAAGATACACCCAGGGAAGTTTGTTTTCATTGACTCAATACCTTATTTAAAAATATATGTACTTATTATATGTCCAGGGTGAAGAAAGCATTATAGGAACAGGAGAAACTTGGAGAAATTATATCATGCTTCCTGCCTCTCACCTGATGCTTATTGTCAAGCCATCTAGACTATGAGCTTCTGAGCATTTTCTGAACAGAATTTTACAATTTCCATAAATAACATTCTTAGGTATAATATGTTTTATAAATTCATTTAAATTTGAAGCTGTACATGATATTATAGTTCATTTAATACAATTCATATTTTTTTATAAAAAATCAAAGTCCAACTACATAGCATCTCCATAATCAATGTCTCAGAATTCTTTTTCATTGCGTTATATAAAATTCCACATAATGAAATAGGAATGAAGGCAGAGGAAATGCCTTTTTATCCAGTTATCTAGAAATGTGGGCAATGGTAGCCAGGGTACTGACAGGCAGCATGAGTGCTTATTTCTAGCTTCAGAAACTATCCTATAAATCAGTGTTTCCCAAAAGTCTGCCTGACAGTGATTCATCAGAATCACAGGTTTAACAAAAGCTCAGATTCCTGGATCCCTTTGCAAGAAGATGGTTGAATTAGATTTGTGGCTGGACCTTGGAATATCTATTTTTACTTTTCGACACTTTTAATCACCATCACTATGAAGGAGACATTCACAATAGACTGTTTTTTCACATCTTTCTTACTATTTTGTTTTGATAGTTTAGAATTTTTAGTTTCACACTATTATCTTTTTTAAATTTTGAATTTCATTTTATTTATTTTTTTATACAGCACGTTCTTATTGGTCATCAATTTTATACACATCAGTGTATACATGTCAATCCCAATCACCCAATTCATCACACCACCACATTCATACTCCCACCGCTTTCCCCCCTTGGTGTCCATATGTTCGTTCTCTACATTTGTGTCTGAATTTCTGCCCTGCAAACCGGTTCATCTGTACCATTTTTCTAGGTTCCACATATATGAGTTAATATACGATATTTATTTTTCTCTTTCTGACTTACTTAACTCTGTAGCACAATCTCTAGATCCACCCACATCTCTACAACTGACCCAATTTTGTTCCTTTTTATGGCTGAGCAATATTCCATTGTATATCTGTACCACATTTTCTTTATCCATTCATCTCTCAATGGGCATTTAGGTTGCTTCCATGTCCTGGCTATTGTAAATAGAGCTGCAATGAATAATGGGGTGCATGTGTCTTTTTGAATTATGGTTTTCTCTGGGTATATGCCCAGTAGTGGGGCTGCTGGAGCATATGGTAATTTTATTTTTAGATTTTTAAGGAACCTCCATACTGTTCTCCATAATGGCTGTATCAGTTTACATTCCCACCAATAGTGCAAGAGGGTCCCCTTTTATCCAAACCCTCTCCAGCATTTGTTGTTTGCACATTTTCTGACAACACCCTTTCTAACTTGTGTGAGATGGTACCTCATTGTAGTTTTGATTTGCATTTCTCAAATAATTAGTGATGTTGAGCAGCTTTTCATGTGCTTCTTGGCCATCTGTATGTCTTCTTTGGAGAAATGTCTATTTAGGTCCTCTGCCCATTTTTTGATTGGGTTGTTTGTTTTTTTAATAGTGAGCTGCATGAGCTGTTTATATATTTTGGAGATTAATCCTTTGTCCATTGATTCATTTGCAAATGTTTTCTCCCATTCTAAGGGTTGTCTTTTCGTCTTGCTTATGGTTTCCTTTGCTGTGCAAAAGGTTTTACGTTTCAATAGGTCCCATTTGTTTATATTTGTTTTTATTTCCATTACTCTAGGAGGTGGATCAAAAAAGGTCCTGCTGTGATTTATGTCATACAGTGCTCTTCCTATGCTTTCCTCTAAGAGTTTTATAGTGTCTGGTCTTACATTTAGATCTCTAAACCATTTTGAGTTTATTTTTGTGTATGGTGTTAGGGAGTGTTCTAATTTCATTCTTTTACATGTAGCTGAATGAAGTCCAGTTTTCCCAGCACCACTTATTAAAAAGACTGTCTTTTCTCCATTGTATATCGCTGCCTACTTTGTCATAGATTACTTGACCATAGGTACGTGGGTTTATCTCTGGGCTTTCCATCTTTTTCCATTGATCTATGTTTCTGTTTTAGTGCCAGTCCCATCTTGTCTTGATTACTGTAGCTTTATAGTATAATCTGAAGTCAGGAACTCTGATTCCCCCAGCTCCTTTTTTTTCCCTCAAGACTGCTTTGGCTAATCGGGGTATTTTGTGTCTCCATACAGATTTTAAGATTTTTTGTTCTAGTTCTGTAAAAAATGGCACAGCAATTTGATAGGGATTGCATTGAATCTGTAGATTGCTTTGGGTAGTATAGTCACTTTCACAATATTGATTCTTCCAATCCAAGAACATGGTATAGCTCTCCATCTGTTGGTATCATCTTTAATTTCTTTCAACAGTGTCTTATAGTTTTCTGCATAGAGATCTTTTGTCTCCCTAGGTAGGTTTATTCCTAGGTATTTTATTCTTTTTGTTGCAATGGTAAATGGGAGTGTTTCCTTAATTTCTCTTTCATATTTTTCATCATTAGTTTATAAGAATGCAAGAGATTTCTGTGCATTAATTTTGTATGCTGCTACTTTACCAAATTCGTTCAATAGCTCTAGTAGTTTTCTGGTGGCATCTTTAGGATTCTCTATGTATACTATCATATCATCTGCAAAGAGTGAAAGTTTTACTTATCCATTTCCAAGTTGTATTTCTTTTATGTCTTTTTCTTCTTGATTGCCATGACTAGGACTCCAAAAACTATGTTGAATAATAGTGGCGAGAGTGGACATCCTTGTCTTGTTCCTGATCTTAGAGGAAATGCTTTCATTTTTTTACCATTGTGAATGATGTTTACTGTGGGTTTGTCGTACATGGCCTTTATTATGTCGAGGTAGATTCCCTCTATGCCCACTTTCTAGAGAGTGTTTACCATACATTGGTGTCAAATTTTGTCAAAAGATTTTTCTGCATCTGTTGAGATGATCATATGGTTTTTATTCTTCAATTTGTTACCATGGTGTATCACATTGATTGATTTGCTTATATTGAAGAATCCTTGCATCCCTGGGATAAATCCCACTTGATCATGGTGTTTGATCCTTTTAATGTGTTGTTGGATTCTGTTTGCTAGCATTTTGTTGAGGATTTTTGCATATATATTCATCAGTGATATTGGTCTGTAGTTTTCTTTCTTTGTGACATCTTTGTCTGGTTTTGGTATCAGGGTGGTGGTGGCCTCATAGAATGAGTTTGGGAATGTTTCTTCCTCTGCAATATTTTGGGAGAGATTGAGAAAGATGGGTGTTAGCTCTTCTCTAAATGTTTGGTAGAATTCACCTGTGAAGCCATCTGGTCCTGGACTTTGGTTTGTTGGAAAATTTTTAATCACAGTTTCAATTTGATTACTTGTGATTTGTCTGTTCATATTTTCTATTTCTTTCTGGTTCAGTCTTGGAAGGTTATACTTTTCTAAAAATTTGTCCATTTCTTCCAGGTTGTCCATTTTATTGGTATAGCATTCCTTGTAGTAGTCTCTTAGGATGCTTTGTATTTCTGTGGTGTCAGTTGTAACTTCTTTTTCATTTCTAATTTTATTGATTTGAGTCCTCTCCCTCTTCTTCTTAATGAGTCTGGTTAATGTTTAATCAATTTTGTTTATCTGCTGAAAGAACCAGCTTTTAGTTTTATTGATCTTAGCTATTGTTTTCTTTGTTTTTATTTCATTTATTTCTGCTCTGATTTTTATGATTTATTTCCTTCTGCTAACCTTGGGTTCTGTTTGTTCTTCTTTCTCCAGTTCCTTCAGTTGTAAGATTAGATTGTTTATTTCAAAGTTTTCTTGTTTCTTGAGGTCGGCTTGCATAGCTATAAACTTCCCTCTTAGAAGTTTTGTTGCATCCCATAGGTTTTGGATCACCATGTTTTCATTGTCATTTGTCTCTACGTATTTTTTGTTTTCCTCTTTGATTTCTTCAGTGATCTCTTGGTTATTTAGTAATATATTGATTAGCCTCCATATGTTTGTGTTTTTTACATGTTTTTCCTTGTAATTGATTTCTAATATCATAGCGTTGTGGTCTGAAAATCTGCTTGATATGATTTCAATTTTCCTACATTTACTTAGGGTTGATTTGTGTCCCAAGATATGATGTATGCTGGAGAATGTTCCATGCACACTTGAGAATAAAGTGTAATCTGCTGTTTTTGGACGGAATGTCCTATAAATATCAGTTAAATCTATCTGGTCTATTGTGTCATTTAAAGCTTCTGTTTCTTTCTTTATTTTCATTTTGGATGATCTGTCAATTGGTGTAAGTGAGGTGTTAAAGTCCCCTACTATTATTGTGTTACTGTCGATTTCCTATTTTATAGCTATTGGCTTATGTAATGAGGTGCTCCTCTGTTGGGTGCATATATATTTATAATTGTTATATCTTCTTCTTGGATTGGTCCTTTGATCATTATGTAGTGTCCTTCCTTGTCTCTTGTAGCATTCTTTATTTTAAAGTCTATTTCATCTTATATGAGTATTGCTACTCCAGCTTTCTTTTGATTTCCATTTGCATGGAATATCGTTTTCCATCCCTTCACTTTCAGTCTGTATGTGTCCTTTGGTCTGAAGTGTGTCTCTTGTAAACAGCATATATATGGGTCTTGATTTTGTATCCATTCAGCAAGCCTGTGTCTTTTGGTTAGAGCATCTAGTCCATTCACATTTAATTATCGATATGTATGTTCCTATGACCATTTTCTTAATTGCTTTGGGTTTGTTTTTTTAGGTCCTTTTCTTCTCTTGTGTTTCCCACTTAGAGAAGTTCCTTTAGCATTTGCTGTAAAGCTGGTTTGGTGGTGCTGAATTCTCTCAGCTTTTGCTTGTCTGTAAAGCTTTTGATTTCTCCATTGAATCTGTATGAGATCCTTGTCTGGTAGAGTAATCTTGGTTGCAGATTCTTCCATTTCATCACTTTAAGCATATCATGCCACTCCCTTCTGGCTTGTAGAGTTTCTGCTGAGAAACCAGCTGTTAACCTTATGGGAGTTCCCTTGTATGTTATTTGTCATTTTTCCCTTGCTGTTTTCAAAATTTTTTCTTTGTCTTTAATTTTGGCCAATTTGATTACTATGTTTCTCAGTGTGTTTCTCCTTGGGTTTATCCTGTATGGGACTCTCTGCATTTCCTGGACTTGGGTGGCTATTTCCTTTCCCATGTTAGGGAAGTTTTTGACTATAATCTCTTCAAATATTTTCTCTGGTCCTTTCTCTCTCTCTCCTCCTTCCGGGACCCCTATAATGCGAATGTTGATGTGTTTAATGTTGTCCCAGAGGTGTCTTAGGCTGTCTCCATTTCTTTTCATTCTTTTTTCTTTATTCTCTTCCGTAGCAGTGAATTCCACCATTCTGTCTTCCAGGTCACTTATCCGTTCTTCTGCCTCAGTTATTCTGCTATTGAATTCTTCTAGTGTAGTTTTCATTTCAGTTATTGTATTGTTCATCTCTGTTTGTTTGTTCTTTAATTTTTCTAGGCCTTTGTTAAACATTTCTTGTATCTTCTTGATCTTTGCCTCCATTCTTTTTCCGAGGTCTTGGATCATCTTCACTATCATTATTCTGAAATCTTTTTCTGTAAGGTTGCCTATCTCCACTTCATTTTGTTGTTTTTCTGTGGTTTTATCTTGTTCCTTCATCTTGTACATAGCCTTCTGCCTTTTCATCTTGTTTATCTTTCTGTGAATGTGTTTTTTTTTTTTTTTCCCCACAGGCTGCAGGATTGTAGTTCTTCTTGCTTCTGCTGTCTGCCCTCTGGTGGATGTGGCTATCTAAGAGGCTTTTGCAGTTTTCCTGATGGGAGGGACTGGTCAGTTTCACACTATTCTTGAGTTGATTCAGTAATGCTTACTTAGAACTTCTATTACAATTTTCTTTTATATCATCAATATTCTCTTTGATTTATTTTACATTGCTCAATATTTGTTCATATCTTGAGACTTGCTTTCCTTTATCTTGAGACTTTAATTCTGATTTATTTTTATTTGGTCACATTTTTTAAAGCATTTCCTCATTCATGGAACCACTCATATGGTATTGTATCTGGGTATAAAATGCCTTTATTTTGTCCAGAATTCTGGAATCTGAATTTCTTCAAAGTCTCCCCATTGATTTTAACTTTCAGTTAGATTTGGAAACCAGTTCTAAATCCTCTGACTAATAGCACAGTTACAGATCTCAGGTGCTAACATTCACCTAAGAATAAATCACTACTCTCCTTTTTCCTTCTCATGTAGGTTGCTGTTGATAGTTCATTAAGGCCTGAAATTTTAAATCCAATGTACATCTATATTTTTCTTAGGCATGTGGTGAATGTTGTGTAAATTGCAAGTAATCTCTGACAATGTGTTAATATTGTTCCTATAACTATATAGTGAAACTCTTGAGAACAGGGGTTGTGCCCTCCCACTGTGACTTATAAAGTGTGTGAATTCCTTGGAATTCAGAAAGTTAGTATGGAAGTGCATTGAGTAGATCTCCCCTATCACATTGTTACAGAACAGAGATACTTGCTATCTCCCAGAAAGGGGCCAATTGGAGTAATGCAGTTATTCTAGTCTCCTTCTTATTCTAATCACCAAGGCTGAACCAGGAGTCAACATTTTCTATGATGAGCATATGCCTGTTGGATGGTCATTCATAGAGAGGGGGTGGAAAGAAGGTCTTCCCATGTGCAGACTCAAAATAAAAATGTTGACAGTGCCATCTTGAAGAAAGAAAATGGGACTCAAATTGAGCTGTTAAATGTATAATATTGGTCCAGGGTTCAACAAGCTGTATCCATTCCTTGTTTTAATACTCATGTTTCAGATTGTGTTGTTGTCTTGGGTAATTATTTTTTTAATGTTATAATTATATAAGCAATAACTAAACAAGATCATCCTTAAAAGATTCTAAACTTTATGGGCATGACTAAAGTCCTTCTAATCTCTACAAAGACCTCATGTCCCTCCAATATAACTACACTGCTGCTCTGAATGTATATCCTTCCACCTCTAAGATCTTGGACAGGTTACTTAGCTTCTCCAAATTTAGGTTCCCATGGGTACACGCAGAAGCTGTGTTCTGCATCTGCGTCCCATGCTTCTGAGAGATGAAAATGAGATAACTAACTTATACAAGAGTTTTGAAAAGTCCATAAAAATGTAAATGTATTGTAATATGGATGAATATTAATGAGATTTATAAATATAAGATACAGTGAAATATACATAAACAATTGAAATAATTTTAAATTATTAAAAATTTATAAAATAAATTTCAGTCCTACTTTAAATTCCTTGAGGGTTAGGACATTATAGCAAAATTTTTGGAACTCAGCATCATAGGAAATATATGATTGTTTAAAACTTAAGTACACTGTGATTAATTATCTGTTTTAATTTTTTTACTCTAACATCTCACTAATACATTTATATAATTTCCAGTTCCCGATCTTTAGGGGAGGATGAGGACTGAACCTAAGAAAGAAACATAACTTTTGCATAAACAATATATATTAAGTTACTAGACTGGTGTATTAGTCTGTTCAGGCTGCCATTACAAAATACCATGGACTGGGTGGCTTAAACAACAGAAACTTTTTCCTACATTTCTGAAGGCTGGGAAGTCTAAGACCAAGTTACTGGTAAAGTAGGTTTCATTCTGATGACTCTTCTCTTGGCTTTAAGGTGACTACCATCTTGCTGTGTGCCAACATGACCTCTTTTTTGTGTGCACTCAGAGAAAGCATGAGAGAAGAGAGAACTCTCTTGATGTCTCTTTACTGAGCAATTTAATAAAAATTGCAGCAAAAAAAAAAAAAAGACCACTAATACTATCAGATCAAGGCCCCACCCTTATGAACTCATTTAACCGTAATTACTTCTTTAGAGGAAGTATCACCAAATACAGCCACACTGGGGCTTGGGGATTCAATATATGAATTGCGGAGGACATAAGCGTTCAGTCTATAACAGGCTGCCATTCCAAAGTACCAGATACTGGGTGATTTAAACAACAGAAATTTATTTTCCCACAATTTTGGAGGCTAGAAGTCTGAAATCAAGGTGTCTGCAGGGTTGGTTTCTTCTGAGGCCTCTGTCCTTGACTTGTAGATATTTAACTTCTCCCAGTGTCTTTACATGGGGTCACCCTCTAAATCTGTCTGTGTCTAGTTTCTCTTTCTTATAAAGACACAATTCATGTTGAATTAGTCATAGGTTTAGGATCAATGTTAATGACCTAATTTTAAGTTAATTACCTCATTGAAGATCCTATCTCCAAATATAATAACATCTGAATTACTGAGAGTTAGGACTTCAACATGTGAATTTTGGGGGATACAATTCAGCCCACATGTACAAAACACTCAAGACTGGAAAAGGGCATTTTATGTCTAGAAAAGCTTATGATTTGCTCCAATCAACACACACTCAACTGATATATTCCCAGAAAATAACCATTATCTAGTCCTTTATAAAGTAAGTTTCCAAAGGTCAGTCATTTGCTGGAACTCATGCCCCAATATTTACTTTAATGTAATAAAACATATTCTTTAAAAACATATCCCCAGTTAGTCCATGAACCTGCTTCATAAAATAGCATGTCTTTTAGTGCTCATCTAACCCTTAATGTGTATAGACATTCTGGAATGAAATTTTCAAAAGATTGTTCAATAATTTATGCTAATCACTAATTTCCACTACTGCCCCTTTTCTTTTAGTTTGAATAAGTAAAGATATTTTAAGTTCCATCCTCCATTCCCAACAAAGAACTTTGCCTGCCCTTGTGCACATTCACTCAGTCAAACAGAAGTAAACCTAACTGGCAGCTTTCTAGATTATTTTTGTATGCAGAGCTGCCTGCATGAGACCAGTATTATTAAGGTTGAGTTTTGACATTTCAAGGGAACACTGGAAGATTTTGACCTCTTCTGGAATTTGAAAGAAAAAGATACTGATGAGTCTCTGTTCACCTTATCCAGTATTATTCTCCTCTTCCTTTCCTCCTACTAACTAGAGAAATTTGGTTATGTATCTTTAAAATGAGATTCACTTCCTTTTCTAATTAGCTGTCAAGAATAAGCAAAAATAGTCTCTTTGATTTTAGCTTTCACACATAGGTTTTCTAGCCAGAGAAGTGACTTCATATGCAAGGTCTCTGCTACTCACCTCTTACCATCATCACCCACAATTAAAACTCATTAAGATTTTCCTCACTTCCATCTTCCAAGGACAAAAATAATTCAGGCTATTGACATTTGTTTTATTCCAATAGGGAAACCCATGAGGGGTTTTATACTGAGACTTTCAGAATTTTCTTTTTAAATCACAGGACTGAGAAATAATGAGCTCTTAGCTTCATTTTCTTTTGTCTTTGTGTGTAGGTTGTATAATGTTTATTCTGCTGAAGTTGTATATTCTTTTCAGTAAAGTTCACTTATTTTCCAATGTGCACTGGTATAGTTTTCTTCTTCCACTAGTATTAGGACAGATGTGTTGCCATTTCTCAGAAACCTCTGAATCAATAGCCTTATGTGTAGTAACAGAGTGAGACTGTGTATTTACATAGGCATGTATGTGTGCATAAGTGTGTCTATAAGTCTGTATATTCACACACCTTTAGTCCCCTATGAGCTAAATTTTCACTAGCCACCAGCTAAGATTAGGAAGCAGAATAGGTGCTTGAAGACATTGTGTCAGCTCCTCCACAACCCCAAGAAATCTTGTGATGATCTGACACCATAATCAACTCAGTCTTCTCCCAGTTGTAAGGCAATAAACGTTCCAAGTTATCCTATTTACTTCGAGTGAATTATCTTGCTAACCTGGGAGGATGAAACTCCATGCATCATACCTAGCATTTGCTTCCTTTTAAACCTAAATCACAAAGGTATGCAAACACCTATAACAACACACAAATTCCTGCACACACAGGATATAGAATATCTTCTTACCCTCCCCCTTCCCACCTACAGGGACGTTCAATTGTTATTTTTTCATCATTAGTTCCAAATTCAAGAAAAGTTAATAGTTCTTCATTGGTTATGGAAGAGACCTCCAAATATTTGCAATGAAGAGCTAATTTTTATATCTCTGAATCATTGAAAGCTCTCCATGCCTGTGTTTGGGAAGAGAGAATAGGATTTCTAAAAGTGATGTCTATGAATGGATCGATTATCTATATGAACCTATCTCCTTGGAAACATGTCACGAAACACAGGAAAATAATTAAGGAAAAGAAGATTTTGTACCAGGCATTCTGTAGATATGAGTCCAGATCATGCATTGATGTCTATTGATCTATTTATTGGGGATTCCTAATTTGCAGAATTCTTAAGCATAATATTAAAAACCCTCCATAATTTAACTCTTCCATAGATCTCCATGCTATTTACTCCCATTGCTTACAATATGTACCTTATCACCCTACAGCTCCAAGGGAACAGGAATCCCCAGTGTCACTGCGCTGGTTTTTCCTCTATTGTCTGACATTTCAAATGCTGAAACTCTCTCAGCTTTCTCCTCTTTTCCCTTTAATTCAAACTTTCTAATTCTCTCAGTGGAACTGCAGGCTTCTTCAGAGGTCCTCAGGGTCTTCTGCAAGATTGCTGTGAATGGGGAGAGGGAATTGGGAGGAGGAGGTGAAGCCTTGAACTCTGGGACCTTATCCTGTGCTTCAATGAGAGATGGTCCGTTTAGGTTTGGAAAATAGGAATTTAATCTAAATAAAATTTGAACAAACAGTGCTTTATATCTCATCTCAAATTCAGCCCACAATGATACCTTTGTCCTCAAGTCTCCTATACCAATTTCTGTGGTTATGTGGCTCTTGAATTTTTATTTATATGTTTACATCTGATGTGTTTTCTGTCCAATTAAAATGCATGTTCCTTTTGAATGCCACTTGTATCATTTGGTAATGTCATATTTTAATGTATTTTAAAGACCTGACCTCTCTGAGTGTAGCAACTTGGATGGCTGTAGAGTACTTGTAGGTACCATGAGAGAAATCTGTGCTTCCACACTTTCTGCTCCACCTTTGTCATGGTTGTCACTCAGTCTTTAGCAAGTCAAATATTCTCACTTTAATTGCTGAAGCTGTTAGATGCTCCTCTTGTTGGAAAGACTATATTTACGTAAGTGAAACAATTAGATAACAATGCATGGTCCCATTAAAGAAGTTGAAGAGAGGGTCAGACAATAGCCTATAAAAAAATGAACAAAAATTACTTCATACATGTTTAGTGCTAGCATATACAAAATTCTTTCATGTTATCTCAATCAATTCCACAAAGATTTTGGTGAGATATTATTATCCCCTTTTTTCAGAGAGGTTAAGACTCTTGTCCAAGACCATAAAACAGTAACTAATGATCTAAACATAAACTATAATTTTAAAATCCTCATTTTATCTGGACTGAGCTGGTAGAACAAAACCTCCACAGTAGAAGTGGATCCCAAATTGGACCAGAAGATAGGCTATTAAAGTAAATGAGATCTAACTCTGTGAAAAATGCCATTGGTAATTTGATAGGGATTGCATTGAATCTGTAGATTGCTTTAGGTGGTATAATCATTTTCACAGTATTGATTATTCCAATACAAGTGGAAGATCTAAATAAGTATCACTCCAAAGAAGACATACAGGTGGCCAAAAAGCACATGAAAAGATGCTCAACATCACTAATTAGTAGAGAAATGCAAATCAAAGCTACAAAGAAGTATCACCTCACACTGTTCAGAATGGCCATCATCAAAAAATCTACAAACAATAAATGCTAGAGAGGGTGTAGAGAAAAAGGAACCCGACTACATTGCTGGTGAGAATGTAAATTGGTACAGACACTATGGAGAACAGTATGGAGGTTCCTTAAAAAACTAAAACTAGAAGTAGCATACGACACAACGATCCAACTCCTGGGCATATACCCAAAGAAAATCATAATTTGAAAAGATACTTGCACCCTGATGTTCATTGCAGCACTATTTACAATAGCCAGGACATGGAAGCAACCTAAATGTCTATCAATAGAGGAATGGATAAAGAAGATGATGTACATATATACAATAGAATATTAGTCATAACAAAAGAACAAAATAATGCCATTTGCAGCAACATGCATAGACCTAGAGATTGTCATACTGAGTGGAGTAAGTCAGACACAGAAAGACAAATATCATGTGATATTGCTTATATGAGGAGTCTAAAAAAAGGGTACAAATGAACTTATTTACAAAACAGAAGTAGAGCCATGGATGTAGAAAACAAATTTATGGTTACCATAGGGGAAGTGGTAGGGAGGGATAAATTGGGAGTATAGGATTAACAGATGCACACTACCATATATAAAGTAGATAAACAAGGATTTACTGTATAGCACAGGGAACTATATTCAATATCTTATAATAAACTATATATATATACATATAATAAAAGAAATAAATAAAATAGAGACAAAAAAACCAATAGAAAATCAATGAAACTAAAAGCTTGTTCTTTGATAAGATAAACCTTTAGCCAGACCCATCAAGAGAAAAAAGGGGAGAGCCTAAATCAATAAAATAAGTGAAAAAAAGAAGTTACAACTGAAACCACAGAAATGCAAAAGATCATAAGAAACGACTACAAGCAACTGTAGGTCAATAAAATGGACAACATAGAAGAAGTTGTGGTATATATATACAATGGAATATTACTCAGCCATAAAAATAATGAAATAATGCCATTTGCAGCAACATGGATGAGCCTAGAGATTATCATACTAAGTGAAGTAAGACAGAGAAAGACAAATATCATATGACATCACTTATATATGGAATCTAAAACAGATGACACAAATGAACTTATTTACAAAACAGAAACAGACTCACTGACTCAGAAAACAAACTTATGGTTACCAAAGGGGAAAGATGAAGGGGAGGGATAAATTAGGAAGTTGGAATTAACATAACATACTACTATTTATAAACTAGATAATCAACAAGAACATACTGTATAACACAGGGAACTCTACTCATTACTCTGTAACAACTTATATGAGAAAAGAATCTGAAAAGGAACAGATATATGTATATGTATAACTGAACCAATTTGCTGTATACCAGAAGCTATCAAAACATTGCAAATCAACTATACTCCAATATCAAATAAAAATTTTAAAAAATCTTTGGTATTCTAGTTTTCTGCTATACTGTGCTATTTTAAAGTAATAACCAACAATTTTGGTATAATATTGTTAAATGTTTCATGCAATTCAGAGCATGAATTCTTTATATATTGAAATACATCCAGATATTTATTCAGTGTCTTGAAATTTTGAATCAAATAAATACTCACATGATCTCTGAGCAAAATAATCTTCTTTTAAAACAATTTAAGGTACTAAAAAATGTCTCATTTATCATAACTTTGTATGGTTGCTGATCTGAATGACTTCTTTAGATCTGGCTGCCCTTCAGCCTTGAACTTGAGTCTTCAGAAACCTTATAGAAGCCCCTGCTCTTTGGGTACCTGTTTGTCTCTAGGACATGCTCCATATGTGTACTTGGCTCCCACAATTCTTGGGATCTATAAACTCCTCATCTCTGCTTTTCTGTGTCATTCATCACACAGCAGTTCCCTTGTTTCTTTCTGAATCAATTTGTTTATGCCTTTAAAACACCATAAGTTTAAACATTGGGGATACAAAATTCTGTATGACTTAGAATTTTCTATTCATGTACATTTCCTTCCAATAGGAAAATGGCAGAGCTGACAAATAGGTTAAATCACTTGAATGTCATGGGGTAGAGGGCTAAATAAGGGTGGAAATAGAGTAATAGCTCAAAATACAGTCACAACATAGCAGACCTTGCAGAACCCACCATATTCCATGGACTCAACCTTTTCAAAGATGCTGGCCAACTTTCAATTACTCATCTTATATCTGTATCTCTGCCTGAGGTCTTCTCTGGAATGTTGGAAGGTCATAATCATTCTGCCTTAAGCCAGAAATGTTGGTAAATTAACCCTATCTCTACCCAGGAGTCTTCAATGACTCTTGAGAGATGGTATAAAATCACAGAACATCAACATTTCCCCAAAGGATTTAAATGAGACTGAGAGCCTCAGAATGTAATATTCAAGACGTCCAGGATACAATCCAAAACTACTTGGCATATATAGAATCATGAAAATCTCAACTCTCGTGGGAAAAGATAACTAACAGAAGCAAATGTGAGAATGACATCAGCAAGATGGTAGAATAAGATATGCCATCCTGTATCCCAACAGAAACATTGATTTGACAATTATCCATGGACAAAAATATCTTCACAAGAGCTCTGGAATCTAGGTGAGAGATTACAGCACCTGGATGGAGCACCAAGACAAAGAAAGATGCATTGAAGAGGGTAGAAAGAAAAGTTTCAATGTACCCATATCATCCGTCTCCCAAGCCCATAAAGCACAGTGCTGATGAGAGATTCCCTTGGCCCAGAGGCTCTCCTGTGGGGGAACAAGAACAAAGTGAGTGTCCAAATTCACCATAGACCCCCAACACTAACACCAGAAAATTTTGTTTCAGCCATTCTAATAAATGTGCAGTGGTATCTCATCACAATTTTTATTTATATCTCTCTAATGACTAATAATATTGAATGCCTTATGTGTTTATTTTCCATTCATATATATCTTTTGGTGAATTACCTTCTCAACTCTTTAGCCCATTTATTAATTATGTTGCTTTTTTCATTATTTTATGAGTTTGGGAGTTGTTTGTATATTCTGGATAAAAATCCTCTGTCAGATATGTGATTAGCAGATAGTTTTTCACAGTTAGTTACGTCTTTTTTTTTTTTTTCTTCATCTATATTGAAGTATCATGTACATACCATATAATTTATCAATTTTCAGTTTACAATTTAATAATTTTTAATACACTTCCAGAGTTGTGCAACCATTCCATTACTACATTCCAGTTTTAGAATATTTCCATCATCTAAAAAGATCTCTGGTGAACTTTACTGTTAATATTCATTTCCATTCCCATACCGATATAGAACAAAGCTACTTTTTGTTTCTATAGATTTGCCCAATGCTAGACATTTCATATAAATTTAATCATGCAATATGCATCTTTTTTTTTTGGTCTGGATTCTTTCACTTAGGATAATGTTATTGAGATTTATCTACATTGTAGCATCTATCAGCACCTCATTCCTTTTTATTACCGAATAGTATTCTACTGTGTAGACATACCACATTTTATTCTGTTCACCAGTGTTGCACATCTGGATTGTTTCATTTTGGGATTATTATGAGTAATGCTGCTATGAACATTCATGTGCAAATATTGAGGTAGAACTATTTCATTTCTCTGGGTAAATATCTAGGAGCAGAATTACTCAGTTGTATTGTAACTCTACTTTTGACATTTTCAGGAGCCATCAAACTATTTCCCAAAGAGGCTGCACCATTTTAGGCCTCAACCAGCAAAGTATGGAACTTCCATTTATCCATAACTTTTCTAACACTTTTATTGTCTTTCTGTTTTTGATTTTGGTTTGTATTTTTTATTAACCATACTCATGGACATGAAAGGTTATCTCATTGTGGCTTTAATATGCGTTTGCATAATGACAAATGATTTTGAATATCTATTTTTATATTTATTAGCCATTCATTTTCTTCTTTGGAGAAATTCTTATTCAACTCTTCTAACCATTTTTAATTGAATTGTTTATGTTCAGAGCTCTTTCTTAACTCCATTATGATGCGTACAGACTCCATAATCTAGACCCTTTAATTTCTAACAATAATTTTGTTAACCCCACATAAAAAATAAACAAAAACTAACTTTGTATACAGCATATAAACCCTTTAAAATCCTTTTAGGACCTGACTAATATAATAAATTCATATATGCATTTGATTTAATCACGGGTCTTGACTTTTCACTCCACAGACATAGTGTTCATTACACAATGTGCAGAAAGGTTGTAATCCAGATGGAGTCTATATTCCCAATTTAGAAGAATGTGCTGAAAGTAAGCAGTCATTTCTTAGTCTGATGTATGTGTTTCCAGTTTAGTAATCCCCAGGAAAATGCTTTGTAAAATAACTTCCTCAGCATTCAAAAAGATTATTTCTGATTTCATGTGGAATTTCCTCTATATTCAAATTATACCACCTGTCATAATTAGGTTTTCATTTTTCTGTAATATGTATCTTACCTTTCAATTAAAATATACACGCAATTATTCACATCCATATATATACACTGAATTCTTATGCTACTAGACTGTAATCTCCCTTAGGGCAATGAACATGATTGTTTTAGTCCAACATGTATTCCTTGAATCTAAGGGAATACCTGTCAAAATAGGCACTCAATAAATATTTGTTGGATGCAGGAGCAAATGAATAGCTCAAGGCAGATTTTCTAGGGGTCCAAGTCCACCACTTATTCCAGTCCATGCTAGTCTCTACCTTTTGTTCTCTCTACCATATTGAGGACTTTTATATCTGGCTGGCGTATAATTGTTCTCTACTGAAACCTGTGAGTATGAAGCCTTATTTTTCACAACAGAGTTATAAATTACTTGAATGCCGGAATCTGAGGTATCCCTAAAATGAGGAATCCTTCTCTTGTGTCTCTAATAACCTTCATAATTGCTGTCATTAACTACAACCTGTAAATATAAAGATAACACTGGGAGTCAATTTAAAGAATGCTAGGACGATGCCCCAGTGACTCAGCATCACAACACATTGGTTGCTAGTCCTATTTTAATCTTATGCGTGAATACTCCCAACAAGTCTTGGTCCTGATTCTAGCCAGTCTTGGTCCTAATGCTATAACTAAGCTTGCATTTTGAATTCTAACTTCAGCACCCAGGTTCTTCTTTTGGTAGCTCAGTGATGCTCTTCTTCCATGCTTGTTATACTGTTTCTACTTGCTAGGCATTGTCGTGACTCAAATTATGGCATCTACTGGTTATCCTACTTAGTCTTGCTTGAAAGAGCAGCTGCCTTTCACCCACTGTCAGGATATGAGCACCTTATCCATGAGACCTGCTCCTCCAGTTTCCTGTAGCTCAGACCTCCCTTATCCCTTCCACTATTCCTTTGTCTGTCTGGTCTAGAGGATTCCATTTCTCCCTCAACCTGACAGGTCACCAGAGTCCTAATTTTGACCCTCCTCTTGTGTCTTCCACAGCTCTTAGAAGAGAGCTAAATTTTTGGAAACCCAAATTATAATATTTATTGTTGGATAATTACTATTTTAAAACTCTTGACATTCCTCTTTCTTTTTTTCTTTGTCTTTAAAAGACTTCAAAATGATCTGCAAAAATCAGAGATCCCATCCCTTTCTTAAGCAGTCCTGTGTTTCAGAGTCCTTTCCAAGGTATATGAGTCCTCAAAGCTGGGAGTAAGTATGCCAAAGAACACATGATGGGAAGATGTTTATGCAAGCTAGGGTTAGAGCTTTGCAGCTCAAAATACTGTCTTCACATCCTGCTGAAAAAACACCACTCTGACCCTGAAGCAACGATTTTCTCTCCAACATAAAGAGTTCTGTGATTAGAACTGTCCTCATTTGCTACAAATACCTTTTTCAAAGGATTTTGGTGTGCCTCATATTTAAGCGTTATTCATGTTAGCAGAGAAATTAAATTCCTCAAATCCTATTTAAGGCGGGGGATGGGGGATGGAGAGCAGCGGGATTTGCCCAACGATGCTAAAGTAGAAAACAGAGAGCATGACTTGAAGCTGTTCAGCTCTGTCTTAAACAAGAAAACAAATCTCCTAACCAGCTACCACCAAACAACCTTCACTTGGTTCCCATGGCAACACCTCTAGCCTCTGGTGCCCACGATATCTCTAAATGCTTCCGACTAGTTGGATTCATTGGCACCTGCTTCCCTTGCCAGCTTTTGTCAAAACTTATTAGAATGAGACTCTTTTCCTATAGCACCAGTGGGAGAAGAAAGCAAACACATTTAGTTCACTGGAGATCTCTTTCAACTCCCAGTCAAGCCAGCATCTTAGGCTTCCTAAGGAGGAGAGTTCTCTCCTGGGCTCACTGTGTCCTGCATGCAGACATGCTCACCCCAACTCACATGTTGAAACAGTGACCTGGAATTGTGGGCCGATCTGAAAAGCTGTCCTTGCCCAGGGCCTTTGTTTTAGTCTATGATACCCAGGTTTCTGATGCTTTGCAAGGGAAGGAAAGAGTTAGTCCAAGGAATAGGTGTTTTGATCCTTCAGGTACCATCAGCCAATGGGAGCAGCCACTGGTGATGTAATGCTCTTAACTCCTCCAGCTTGAGGACTTAGGGTGGGGATTTGTGGGGTTTGGATTTTCTCTGGCCTATATTGAACTAGATTTTTCTATCCAGCTATTTATGTCCTGTCACTTAAGTTCAAGTTTTCTCGAGAACACAAGAATGCGGCATTTAAGACAGGATTCAGAGTAGAGCCAGACAAGCTGGATAAAACAGCAAGTGTGACAGCAAACTTTTTGCCTATAATCCAGTGTTGTGGTTTTATGTGGCTTCCTGAGAGAGAGTATCAAGAGTCCCTTTGCCTCGTTCAACCTGAGCTGACCCCAAATTTGAAGCAGCATAGATTCCTTGATATAATTTCACACTTTCATTTCTTCAATTCAGTTCACAATTACCTATTAAAACTCTCTGGTACTGAGGAACAGCCAGTGATCCTGGAGTTCTAAGGTGACCAACCATCCCAGTTTACTCCTGACTGGGGTATTTCCCAGAAACAGGACTTCCAGTGCTAAAATTGGGAAAGTTCCAGGTAAACTGATTTAATTATTTACCCAAAGTAAAGAATATAATAAATGTTCGGCGGGGAGAATGAAGACATTAAAATAAACTTTGTTGAGTAGAAAAATTCAGGGTCAAATGGAGACATGTAGTACCCTTTAAGTCTAATAAATTTATTCCCCTTATAGCCTATGATTTAAAATACATGTTCAATATCGGTTTAATGGTGATAGAAACAAACTGACTTTTTTTAAAGAGTGTTTACCTCTTTTCACAGGTTTGTAGCTTCTACACTTACTATCCTCGTATCTTTTCATTTGTGCTTCCCAAAGTAAATTTTTACTTGCAAAAGGAAACTAGTGAATGTTGGGGGAATTTACTGAAGATTTCATTGGGGAATAAAGAAAGGGGCTTACATTGCATTTCAGTAAAAAATAAAGTTACATTTGTTATTTTGCCTGTTTCTTTTCTTGCTCACGCAGAAACAAGGTCACTTGTCCTGTTTCCAGAGGTTTTCAGCGACAGAACCTCCATAAGAATACTGCACCATTTATCCCTTATTTGTGTGAAATAATTAGTTTTTTCATTATTTCTTTCCCCAAACTTATGTAACCCTACCAACTAAATATATTTAAGAATGTGAAAGACATTATATTTAGGAAGTAGATCTTGTTTTTACTCAGTAAACACAGGATTTGCCAGCAACTAAGAGTAAACACTTTTAGGAAAAAGCTAGCATTATAAAAATATTTTTAAATTAAATTCAGGATAATAGTATATTTCTTAACTGAGCAGTAGGAATGATTTATATTTCTACACAAACATACACACATGGATCTAAGTGAGGCAACCAGAGTTAATTGACAGCATAGTTCCCATTTATCTCACTCATGATTAAACACAATGCATAAGGGATTCAGGCAGTTGGCTGGCTGGCTCATGCCAATGTCTGGTTCTCCACAGATCCTATTTCCTCAGGGGACTTATAAATTGTTCTGGAGTTAATGCATATATATGTAGTGGTTGAAGGATCATACAAGTCAACATGTGAACTTAAGATGAGCAGTAGCAATAGTGATGTCTGACATAAATGGCAAGACTATTGAGGACTCCAGAGGTAAGAGAATTCATGGAGGGTGTCAGAGTTTAACTGGGCTTTGAAAATTGAGAACAACTTTGTGAAAAATATTAAGTTATACACTAATAATGTATGCATTATATTTGTGCTACACTTTAATAAAAAATTTAAGAAATATTGAATTGAAAATTTAATGAGATATACATATTACAATATTTCTATTACAATTAATAGCAGTTTCCTGCTCCATACTTCCCCATCTTAATTCTAATATTATGTATTTTAGTTGTTTCTTCAGTTATTTGATGCTATTTTCCTAAATGACAAATTTATACTCCTATTTCCTGATTTTTTAAGTTTTTCTCTCTTGACTTACTACTCTGTTGCAAAAAAGTTTAACACTTGTACTACCTCCATCACACACACACAATTCCATTTCTCTTGTGTCATATTTTCTTCTTTGAATATATAATTGTGTTTTTTCATTTTCTTTACTTTTTCCTAAGTATCAATCTGTCTCTGAAATCTGTGTCAGAGGTGTAAAACATCTTTAACTTTTGTCTCATTGAGATGAACTTATTTTATAAAATAGCAGTGACATATTTTCCTTGGAGACTTCCCTTCTGGAATCTTGTGTTCAACAGCTACTATCTGAAATATTTATCTTCTGGTCTGACTGCACAGTTGTCTTCATGAGATCTCTATCACTATTACTCTATGAATTTTTCTCCATATTACTTTTGTTGCCAAGATCCCAAGTACTCCTTTCTTTAATGACTGACTTTATGGAAACATTTTCTTTTGTTTCCTTCTATATTTTAGAGTCATCTTGTAAATTTCTGCAAAAAATTTTACTGGGGTTTTGATTAGGATTGCATTAAATATATAGGTTAGTTGGAAAGAAACTGACCTCTTGATATTATTAAGTCTTCTCATTTATAAATATGGAATATGTCTATAATTATTTAGGTATTAGACATTTTTCATCAGTGTTTTATAGTTCCAGCATACACATCTTTGACATATTTCATCATATTTATAAATGATATTTTATAGCTCATGATTTTGGAGCTATAATAAATGATATTGTTCAATTAAGTTTACTTTTCAGTTCATTGCTAGTATGTAGAAATAAAATAGATTTTTGTATGTTGATGATGTACACTTATGACCCTACTAAGCTCACTTATCAGATCTATTAACTTTTCTGTCATCTTTTGTGACTCTTTAGGTCTCAAAATATGTTCTATTTTGTTCTTTCCCATATATATGACTATGATTTCTTTTCCTGCCTTATTACACTGGCTAGAGTCTAGAGTAGGATGTTGAATAAGAGTAATAACAGTAGCTAGAGTTAATATTTTGTCTTTTTATGATTATAGATGACACAAGTTCAGTCTTTCAACTTTAAGTATGATGTTAGGTGTAGAATTTATTTATTTTTAGATGTCATTTATTATATTACTTTTCAGTTTTGGGAAATTGTTTAAAATTGTTTCTTTGGTATAATTTTCTTTTCCATTTTTCTATTATCTTACTCTAAAACTCAAAATAATGAAATATTGAATCTCCAGGACTGAAATTTTTTTGTGTGTTTCTTTTCTACCTCTTTTATTAACAGTTTATTGTAATATAATTTTGAAAAACATAAGATTCACCTATTTGAAGTTCAATGATGGTTAGTAAATTTACAGAATTGTAGAACCATCATAACAACTGAGTTTTAGAACAAGACCATCACCCTCAGAAGAATCTTCACACACCAGTGCAGTCAATCTCAATTCCTGCCTCTAGACTCAGGCAACTATTGAGTGGATATATGATTGCTTTAGCACAATTTATAGGTAAAAATAATCTTGGGAGAACCTTCAAGATGCAGAGGAGTAAGATGTGGAGATCACCCTCCTCCTCACAAATGCATCAAATGTACATCTGCATGTGGAACAACTCCTACAGAACAGCTACTCAATGCTGACAGAAGGCCCAGAGGCCTTCTGTGAGGCTGACAGGGTCTTGGTGTTCCAGCCAGGTGCCAGGCTTGAGCCTCTGATGTTGGAGAGCCAAGTTCAGGACCTTGGACCACCAGAGACTGCCAAGTCCAACGTAATATCAATTGGTGAGAGTTCTCCCACATATCTCTATCCCAGTGCAAAGACCCATCTCCACGCAACAATGAGAAAACTCCAGTGCTGGACACTGCCAAACAAGTAGCAAGACAGGAACACAACCCATACCACTAGAAGAGAGGCTGGCTAAAATCATAATAAGTTCACAGACACCCCAAAACACACCACCAGATGTGGTCCTGCCCACCAGAAAGAAAAGATACAGTCTCATCCACCAAAACGTAGGCATCACTCCCCTCCACCAGGAAGCCTACACAACCCACTGAACCAACCTTACCAACTGGGGGCAGAAAACAAAAACAACGGGAATTATGAACCTGCAGCCTGTGAAAAGGAGATCCCAAACACAGCAAGTTAAGCAAAATGAGAAGACAGAGAAATATGCAGCAGATGAAGGAGCAAAGTAAAAACCTACGAGACCAAACAAATGAAGAGGAAATAGGTAGTCTACCTGAGAAAGAATTCAGAGTAATGATAGTAAAGGTGATCCAAACTCTTGAAAATAGAATGGAGAAAATACAAGAAACATTTAACAAGGACCTAGAAGAACTGAAGAACAAACAGTGATGAACAACACAATAAATGAAATTAAAAATTCTTTAGAAGGAATCAATAGCAGAATAACTGAGGCAGAAGAATGGATAAGTGACTAGGAAGATAAAATAGTGGAAATAACTACTGCAGAGCAGAATAAAGAAAAAAGAATGAAAAGAATTGAGAACAGTCTCAGAGACCTCTGTGACAACACTAAACACACCAACATTAAAATTATAGGGGTCCCAAAAGAGGAAGAGAAAAAGAAAGGGACTGAGAAAATATTTGAAGAGATTATAGTTGAAAACTTCTCTAATACGGAAAAGGAAACAGTCAATCAAGCCCAGGAAGGGCAGAGCGTCCCATACAGGATAAATCCAAGGAGAAACACCACAAGACACATATAAATCAAACTATCAAAAATTAAATACAAAGAAAAATATTAAAAGCATCAAGGGAAAAGCAACAAATAACATACAAGGGAATCCCCATAAGGTTAACAGCTGAACTTTCAGCAGAAACTCTGCAAGCCAGAAGGCAGTAGGAGAAAATATTTCAAGTGATGAAATGGGAAAACTTACAACCAAGATTACTCTACCCAGCAAGGATCTCATTCAGATTTGAGAGAGAATTTAAAACTTTTACAGACAAGCAAAAGCTAAGAGAATTCAGCACCACAAAACCAGCTTCACAACAAATGCTAAATGAACTTCTTGAGGCAAGAAACACAAGAGAAGGAAAAGACCTACAAAAACAACCCCAAAACAATTAAGAAAGTGGTAATAGGAACACACATATTGATAATTGTCTTACTAAAAGATAGACTGGCTGAATGGAGACAAAAAAAGACCTGTATATATGCTGTCTACAAGAGACTTACTTCAGACCTAGGGATGCATAAAGACTGAAAGTGAGGGGATGGAAAAAGATATTCCATGAAAATGGTAATCAAAAAAAGCTGGAGTAACAATTCTCATATCAGACAAAATGGACTTTAAAATAAAGACTATTAGAAGAGACAAAGAAGGATACTACAAAATGATCAAGGGATCAATCCAAGAAGATATAACAATTGTAAATATTTATGCACCCAGCATAGGAGCACCTCAATATATAAAGCAAATGCTAACAGTCATAAAAGGGGAAATCGACAGTAACACAATCATAGTAGGGGACATTAACACCCCACTTGCACTAATGGACAGATGATCCAAAATGAAAATAAATAAGGAAACACAAGCTTTAATTGATACATTAAACAAGATGGATGTAATTGATATTTATAGGACATTGCATCCCAAAACAACAGAATGCAATTTCTTCTCAAGTGCTCATGGAACATTCTCCAGGATAGATCATATCTTGGGTCACAAATCAAGCCTTGGTTAATTTAAGAATATTTAAAATTGTATGAAGTTTCTTTTCTGACCACAATGCTATGAGACTAGATATCAATTAAAGGAAAAAAATCTGTAAAAATACAAACATATGGAGGTTAAACAATACACTACTAAATAACCAAGAGATCACTGAAGAAATCAAAGAGGAAACAAAAAATTACCTGGAAACAAATGACAATGAAAACACAATGACCCAAAACCTATGCGATGCAGAAAGAGCAGTTCTAAGAAGGAAGTTTATAGCTATACAATCCTACCTCAAGAAACAAGAAAAATCTCAAATAAACAACCTAATCTTACACCTAAAGCAATTAGAGAAACAATAAAATAAACCCCCAAAGTTAGCAGAAGGAAAGAAATCATAAAGATCAGATCAGAACTAAATGAAAAAGGAATGAAGGACACAGTAGAAAAGATCAATAAAACTAAAAGCTTGTTCTTTCAGCAGATAAACAAAATTGATAAACCATTAGCCAGATGCACCAAGAAAGAAAGGGAGAGGACTCAAATCAACAGAATTAGAAATGAAAAAGGAGAAGTAACAACTGACACTGCATAAATACAAATGATCATGAGAGATTACTACAAGTGACTCTATTCCAATAAAATGAACAACCTGGAAGAAATGGACAAATTCTTAGAAAAGAACAACTGGCTGGGACTGAACCAGGAAGATATCGAAAATAGAAAGTGACCAATCACAAGTACGGAAATAGAAACTCTGATTAAAAATTTTCTAACAAACAGAAGCCCAGGACCAGATGACTTTACAGGCAAATTCTATCAAACATTTAGAGAAGAACTAACACCTATCCTTCTCAAAATCTACCAAAATATAGCAGAAGGAAGAACACTCCCAAACTCATTCTATGAGGCCACCATCACCCTGATACCAAATCCAGACAAAGATGCCACAGATAAAGAAAAGTACAGGCCAATATCACTGATGAATATGAATGCAAAAATGCTAGCAAACAGAATCCAACAGCATATTAAAAAGATCATACACCATGATCATGTGGGGTTTATCTCAGGAATGCAAGGATTCTTCAATATACACAAATCAATCATTGTGATACACCATATCAACAAACTGAAGGAGAAAAACTGTATGATCATCTTAATAGATGCAGAAAAGCTTTGACAAATTCAAATCCATTTATGATAAAAACTCTCCAGAAAGTAGGCATAGAGGGAACTTACCTAAACATAATAAAGGCCATATATGACAAACCCACAGCCAACATTGCTCTCAATGGTGAAAAATTGAAACCATTTCCACTAAGATCAGGAACAAGACAAGGTTGCCCACTCTCACCACTATTATTCAACATAGTTTTGGAAGAGTTAGCCAAAGCAGTAAGAGAAGAAAAAGAAATAAAGGATCTAAATCAGAAAAGAAGAAGTAAAACTGTCACTTTTTGCAGATGACATGATACTATACATAGAGAATCCTAAAGATGCTATGAGAAAACTACTAGAGCTAATCAATGAATTTGGTAAAGGAGCACGATACAAAATTAATGCACAGAAGTTCCTTCCATTCTTATACACAAATGGTGAAAATCCTGAAAGAGAAATTAAGGGAATATTCCAATATACCATTGCAACAAAAAGAATAAAATACCTAGGAATACCTTAGGCCTACCTAAGGAGACAAAAGACCTGTATGCAGAAAACTATAAGACACTGATGAAAGAAATTAAAGATGATACAAACAGATAGAGAGTTATACCATGTTCATAGATTGGAAGATTCAACATTGTGAAAATGACCGTACTACCCAAAGCAATGTACAAATTCAACGCAATCCTTACCAAACTACCAATGGCACTTTTCACAGAAGTAGAACAAAAAATTTTACTATTTCTATTGAAACACAAAAGACCATGAATAGCAAAAGTAATCTTCAGAAAGAAAAACAGAGGTGGAGGAATCAGGCTCCCTGACTTCAGACTATACTACAAAGCTACAGTAATCAAGATAGTATGGTACTGGCACAAAAACAGAAATATAGATCAATGGAACAGGATAGAAAGCCCAGAGATAAACCCACACACATATGGTCACCTTATTTTTGATAAAGGAGGCAAGAATATACAATGGAGAAAAGACAGGCTCTTCAATAAGTGATGCTGGGAAAACTGGACAGCTACATGTAAAAGAATGAATTAAGAACACCCCCTAATACCATACACAAAAATAAACTCAAAATGTATTAAAGACCTAAATATAAGCCAGGACAGTATATAACTCTTAGAGGAAAACGTGGGCCAAACACTCCATGACATAAATAAGCAAGATCCTTTTTGAGCCACCCCCAAAGGAACAGAAATGAAAACAAAAATAAAAAATGGGACCTAATGAAACTTAAAAGCTTTTGCACCACAAACGAAAGCATAAACAAGATGAAAAGACAACCCTCAGCACGAGAGAAAATATTTGCAAATGAAGCAACTGACAAAGGATTAATCTCCAAAGTTTACAAGCAGCTCATGCAGCTCAATATGAAAAAACAAATTACCTAATCCAAAAATGGGCAGAATACCTAAATAGACATTTCTCCAAAGAAGATACACAAATTGCCAACTAACACATGAAACTATGCTCAGCTTCACTAATCATTAGAGAAATGCAAATCATAATGACAATGTGGTATCACCTCACACCGCTCAGAATTGCCATCATAAAAAGATGTACAAACAATAAATTCTGGAGAGGGTGCAGAGAAAAGGGAACCCTGTTGCACTGCTGGTGGGAATGTAAATTGATACAGCTACTATGGAGAACAGTATAGATGTTCCTTAAAAAACTAAAATAGAACTACCATACAACCCAGCAATTGCACTACTGGGAATATACCCAGAGAAACTCATAATTCAAAAAATGTCATGTACAACAGTGTTCATTGCAGCTGTATTTACAGTAGCCAGGACATGGAAACAACCTAAGTGTCCATCGACAGATGAATGGATAAAGAAGATGTGGCACATATATACAATAGAATGTTACTCAGCCATAAAAAAAATGAAATTGAGTTATTTGTAGTGAGGTGGATGGACCTAGAGTTTGTCATACAGAGTGAAGTAAGTCAGAAAGAGAAAAACAAATACCATATGCTAATACATATATATGGAGTCCAGAAAAGAAAAAAAAGAATGGTTCTGAAGAACCTAGGCAGCAGGACAGGAATAAAGATGCAGACATAGAGAGTGGACTTGAGGACACGGGGATTGGGAAGTGTAAGCTGGGAAGAAGTGAGAGCATGGCGTGGACATATATACACTACCACATGTAAAATAGCTAGTGAGAAGCAGCCACATAGCACAGAGTGATCAGCTTGGTGCTTGTGACCACCTAGAGTGGTGGGATAGGGAGGGTGGGAGGGAGATGCAAGAGGGAGGAGATATGTGGATATATGTATATGTATGGCTGATTCACTTTGTTATTAAGCAGAAAGTATCACACCTTTGTAAAGCAATTATACTCCAATAAAGATGTTAAGGAAAAAAAAAAGTTCTCCCACTTATTTATTTTATTTTAAGATTTTTTGCATTTTTATATAGATTTTAGCCTCAGTGTGTGCTTGTCAATTTCTCCAAAAAAATGTCTGCTAGAATTTTGATAGGGATTGTATTGGATCTATAAATCTGCAGTTATTTTTGTTATTGTTCCCTATGGTTAAATCATCATTTCTCTCTGGCTACTTTCATCATATATATATTTTTATCTTTAGTTTTCAGGAATTTGCATCATTTGTGCTTGGTGTGGACTTTTTTTTGTTGTTTTAGTTCATAATATTTTGGAGTCACTGTTCTCCTTAGACTGTGTTTATTTATATCTCAAAGTTTGGGAAGTTTTTTATGTATTGTTTATTCAAATATTTTATCAGCCCCAAAACTCTTTTCCTCTCCTTTTGGGATTTCAACTACCTGAGCATTAGACTTTTTGTTACTGTTGCAGGTCTTAGGTTTCCACCTCCCCCCTTTTTTTCTAATTCCTTTTATTTCTGCTGTTTTGATTGAATCATTTTTATTGATCTACCTTCAAGTTTACTGATTATTTTTCTGTCTGTCCTATTATTACGTTGAGAATACGTTAAGTATTTTTTTGTATAGTAAGTGCTTTTTTTAATCTAAAATTATTATTTTTTTCTTTTTCATATCTTCTAATTCTTGGCTAAGACATTCTATTTTTCAAACATGTTTATAATTGCATGGAGTGTTTTGATAGCTGCTTTAAAATCTTGTAAATAATTCCAACGTCTGTCTCATTTCTTTGTTGATATGTGTTGATTATCTTTTCTCATATGAGTTGAGATTTTCCTGGTTTTGATATGGCAAGTAAACTTGGATTTTATTCTGGATATTTTTAGTATTACGTATGAGGGTCTAGTTTTTATTTTAATATAATATTGAAGCAGGCAATCAATCTATTTATTTCTAGAGCACTTATATTGGTGTACTTTTGTTGAATGTGGTTCAATTGTCAATTGAGTTTTCAAAGTCTTGCAGTTTTTCAGGTCTGTCTAGTTTGTATGATATCCAGATGCTAATTTGAAACTTGGGCAGTGTTCCATACTGTGGTTGAGTTCTCACAACTTTTGTTGTGTTGATTCTGGTTTATTTCACCATAAGATGCTCGGGTTTTTGCTTAGAACTTTATACACAAATTTAAAGAATCCTTTTCATTAGCTTTTCCTCTCCATAATCCACACCACACACTGTATCAATGAAAGCAGATGGGGTACTAAATGAAAGCACATTGGATTGTTATTTGCTTAATTTTAAGCAAAGATAGACAATGTGGCTTTTTCTCCCCATTTAAAGAGAGGAAGGGGAGCAGTCTCTGTTGACCTTAGTGTACTAGAAATTATCAACAGGACTCTGACCCAGGGTCCCTGAAGCAACAAGTGGGATGGGATGGGATAATTCTTCTTTCTCATTCTTTGCTTAGAGAAAATGGGCTTTTCTGCAACATCTTTTCATTAGTTTCCATTGGCATTCATGGATTATGCACTGCTCTATCACTCCCAATAGGATATATGTAGCAGGGACTGGCAAACTATGAGTTTTAGGTCAAATCTGACACATTTTCTGGTTTTGTAAATAAAATTTTGTTGGAAAGCAGTCGTGCATTTTTGCTGCAAAGGAAGAATTGAGTAGTTTTGACAGATCATGTGGACTGTAAATATGAAAGAATTTACTATCTGACATTTAATAATAAACATTCCCTGACCTCTGATATATAGAAAGAAAAAAATAGAAAGAAAATATGAAAAAAGGGGTAAGAAATTTGATGGAACTCATCACTTAATTTTCCTTTGAATCTTGATTTTCATAGATAGACTACCTTATTTTCTGCACTTTTCAGAGTCTTTTGATCAATGTTTTATATTTTTTCCAGGATTATAGTTTCATTAGTGGGAGGGATGGGGTGTGTGTGCTTAGTCCATTTTTTTCTGGAATTAGAAGTCCATGAGTTTAATTTTAATGGTTTATACAGATAACTTCAGTCATGTACATTTACGATAGACTTCAAAGAATTTCCACAAATAGTTTATCATAAAAATGAATAGCTCATAGTAAAATATAATAAACCAGCAAACTCTGGGAAGTTAGCATGAACAGGGCAGTACAGTGTCTGGATTTTTCTTGATCTCACCTAAGAACAGGGAAACAAGCTAGTAAAAGCAAAAATTCATGGATAAAATTTATGTGAAAGCTAGTCAACAGGTTTTCACATATACTCCAAATTAGAAGACTTTAGGGGCAAATCACAAATAGTTACAAGAACTACAGTATCATACAAAGTTATTATGAAGTAAAAGAGATGAAGGAGTAGAATAAAATCTCTCCAGTGAGTAAAACAATGCCACAAAGGCATGCCTAATATATATATGACAACTATAATGTACTATTTTTAAATTTGCTGAAATATATTGATAAAATTAAATAAGACATGGAAGAACATAAATCAGAATGATAAAAATTCAGAAGTAGGTGACAGAATTTAAGAATTCCAAAGCAAAGTAAATATTAGTTTAGAATTTAAGACTAAAGTAGATGGAACACTAAGTAAATGAAAATGACAAACAATACCTGCAGAAAAAATTTAAATATAAAGAAATTGAAAGTGAGATTAAAAAAAAACTTTTCAAGAAAGTGAAAAACTGAAGACAGGCACAGAAGATCTGAAGTATTTATAGTGGGAGGTCCTGAAAAGAAAAATAAGGCAAGAAAAGAGAACACATATTAAAATCTATTGTTCAAGAAAAGTTTCTGAAATGAAGATTTTAAAATACATATTGAAGAAAATAACATGCACTTGATAATATTGAATGACCAGCAGCAAGATGTATTCTACTTACAACATCGGTCTTTAAAGAAAAAGAATAAAAAAAATACTTTGTATATCTAAGAAAACAAGGGCATATGAATAATAAGGAAAATAAAATCAGTTTGCTATTAGACATTTTTATAGTAATGTTTTATGCCAAGAAAGCTATTAACATACTTAAGATATTTAAGGGGAGGAAATGTGAGTTGAAGATTTTATATCCAGTAAAATTGATGTTCAAATATAAAGTCACATATAAGAAATTATCATCATAAAGAGCTCAGAGAAAATTGTTCTTTCCTAAGGAATTTACTAAACATCAAGCTTCAGACAACCAAAATGATTAAAAAGTCATTGGTATGGAAAAAAATATATACATAGATGCAATGTAAGGGGAAATACCAGTATTATTTTACAAGGTATTTCTAGCTCAGTAGTAAGCATTTCTGGAATTCAGATTGTGGTCTTGAAATACTATCATCTCCCATTGAAAGAAATGAGGACTTCATGGAGAAATGGCTGAAACTAGAATGTTTATTCAGGAATTTCTTGTCATTTGATAGCAAGAAAGCTATTAAAGTCTTCTAGAGTTATGTGCAAAAGACCCAGAAAACAACTTTTATCTATATATACTGGCCAAAGATGGGACAATTTGAACTGTAATAGAGATATCAATTTTAATAAATTGAAACTAATACATGTTTAAATGCATGAGTTAGTAATATATTTTCAAAAATATATAATTAGTCATCTGAGGATAAAATGAATTCAATGTATTATAAAAAATTATAAATGAGAGGGATAAATTAAGCATTAATTTGTATTTTCTATATGAACTGTATAAATAAATATAGTATGTATAATATGTATAACTATATAAGTAGTATATGAAGGAAGTATCAATTTATTAAATGTATTCAAGTTAATAAGTTAATAATATATATTTAGAATGTTACCATTTTGTTCCTCTAATTAATTTAAATGCCTAGACAATGAGCACAAACACCTACTAAACTACAAAAGAATAAAATAAAAAGCAAAACTTGGACATTCTTTGCTTACTTATAAAAGCACATATGATCCTGACACAAAGATGAAAGCTAAACCTGATAAAGCCTCTGGATTCAGATGCCAACTAGTAAGAGATATAGAGAACAGAGATACTATGCCAAGAGTAAGCAATCAGAAAAACCCCAAATGTTGTGAATTATATAGGTGAAATATCCTGGGATATTCAGATAAATTATTTTAGAAAGATAAAGGGGGGCCATGTAAAATACATACATATATTTTTTCAAAATGGTTAGGAACTTAGAATGGTCAGGATTAAACTATGGTGTTTAGGACTGCAACTTGGGTGAAAAAATCATAAATAAAGAAAGGAAAGCAATACTATAAAAGTCAGATCAGTGGTTATATTTTGGAAAAAGACAAGGTCTATGATTGATATAGGTACACGGAGAGGATCCTGGTATGGCTCATATCATTGTTTCTTGATTTTTGTTGTGATTAAAGGGTTGTTTGCCTTACAATTATTCATTAAGCAAACAAATTAGTGATTAAAACATTACTCATGGATTTTCCATCTTATAAACTCATTCAAATTGAAAACAAAAACAGAAACAATAAAACATAAGAACATTTTGTACCAGGAAGAAAATCGAGTAGTAACAGATTTAAAAACAAAAACAGAAACAAAATATAAACAAAAAAAACAACTTTTGGTATTTTAATTACAAGACAAAAATTAAAACATTATATTGCTTTGTTTAAATAGTGAAAGCAAAGTTTCCAAATAACTGCAAAAAAATAAGGGCTTAGTAGGTTTGAAAAAAATCAATAGATTTCATAAATAATAAAAGTAAAATAACTAAAATAAAGAACTCAAAGATAAGGTTTAAGAGTAGATTGGACACAACTGACTATAAAATTAATAAAATATAAGATATTTTAGTATGATATTTTGTAAAAGACTTTTAATAAATTGAAAGATATGGTTAACAGGAATTATGCAGGATGCACCATAGTGACAGGACTGAAAAGATAAAAGAGTGGTTAAAAAACAGGGAACATAAGATGAAAAGAGAGAAGAGGAAAAATGCACAAATATGACCCGGTGGAACACTTAACCTAATAACAGCATAACATAAATTATTTTCAAGTTTTCATGAAGCCTTTACTAAAATTGACCACAGAGAGTTCAACAAATTTCTCAGCAAATTTCAAAAGACCAAACTCACACAAAGCATGTCCATTGACCATGATTAAAATGAACCTGCAATAACGAAAAGCTACCATGAAAACTCTTTTGTTTGAAAATAAAAAATACACTTCTAATTATATGGTTCAAAAAACAAGTTACAATAGAAGACATAAATATGTTAAAACTGAAAAATAAGGAAATACTGTATATCGAACTTGTGACATATGACTAAAGTAGTGCCTTTGGTGTTGTGTCTAAAACGTTATCACCATAGCCAAGGTTATGTAGATTTACTCCTAAGTTATCTTCTAGAAGTTTTATAATTTTGTGTTTTACATCTAGGTCTATGATCCCTTTTAAGTTAATTTTTGTGAAAGGTCTGCGTCTAGATTCTTTTTTTTTTTTTTTTTGTGGTTAATGTGGATGTCCAGTTGTTCCAGCATCATATTTATGTGTTTGAAAGGACTATCATTTCTCCATCAAATTACCTTTATTCCTTTGTCAAAGATCAGTTGACTGTATTGGTGTAAATCTATTCCTGGGCTCTCTAATCTCTTTCACTGGTTTATTTTTCTATTCTTTCACAAGTACCACTCTGCCTTGATTACCATAGCTTATAGTAAGTCTTGACTTTGGGTAGAGTCAGTTGTCCGACTTTGTTCTTCCTCAAAATTATGATGGCTCTTATGGATCCTTTGTCTTTCCATATTAGCTTTAGAATCAGTTGTCAATATCCACAAAATAAACCTCTGGGATTTTGATTGGGCAAATATACATTTTCTAGGTCATAACATTTCCTTTAAGTACTAAGACTTAAGCACTCTGGAACTAAGCACTCTTTATGAAACCCATTCTCTTCAGTCATGCCTAGACTGATGTATTCTAGGGACTATTACATCTTCCACCAGATATCCTAAAATTCTATCAGCAAAGCAGTATGAAAACCTTTTTGTCATAAAAACAAATGAAGTATTTTTACATCATCATTTAGGAAGAAACTGTACTGCACAAGCTGATATTCCAGATAGCTGAAGATTACTTTTAAGTGGTCCATAGGTTTCAGGGAACTCGAGTCCCATGTCAAAAGGAAAGCTTAGCTTGTCTCCATCCCCTGCCTTTTCACTCTTCTCTCTTTAGCCACTTGGTACAGAATTAATGACTCTATAATCTAAAATAGGAAAATAAAATGGAATGTAGATTACTGAGATAAGAGAGAGTACCTAAACTTGCTTAGAAGGAAGAGTAGAAGAAATCCTATAAGGGAAAGGAGTTGAAGACTTAATTGCCAGAGAAAAACCCAAAACATTTCAAAAAATACTGAGATGGTTGAACAGAGATCTTGGTACCTGTGCTGAGATGAGGGATACGGTAGGGAGTGGTCCATAGAGGAGAGTGTAGGGCAGAGTTGAGAGGTACCCACCTAGGACAGGGGAGGGTCACTCAGAGAATTAGGAGGTATAGATTCAGTATTAGCCTGTCTAGCAGAACTATAGACTTATTTCTGTCAATTGGGAGTGATATAAAAAATAATAAAAATATTATTTCCCATAGGTCCAGTTTTAAGGCTGTTAAACCTCTCGATGTGCTGGGACACTATGTTACCCAGGATGGTGTATGGAGGCGGAATTCCCTGCAAGTTGGAAGACTTCCACAACAGCAATATGTTTTAAAAACTGCAAAACTCTCTTCCTTTTATGGTAGTAGTAAATATTTTTGTTCAAAATAATTCTAAATTGGTCTGTACGCTATTTAAATGCAATGATTTTAGTGAAGGAGCTGCTCAATAATTTGTTAAATTGCTTTAAATATGTTATGAGGAACATCAATTAAAGTTTTCTTGGTGACTTGGGGGTCATCATTATCAATGTACTTGTTGACCATAGCTATAATACAGCGGCCTCCTCAGGGTCTTTATTGGGATATGAGCAGCTATTAGTTCTAGCACTAGATGGTCCCCATTTGCGTACGCTGGCAGCTGTTTCTGATCCTTTACATGTCTTGCTGGAATGGTTCACTTCTTTGTTTTCATTCTTATTTCTATCAATCTTGCTTAACTGTACAACTGGCTGTTTTTAGCTTCTGTATGTTGGGATTAATCATCAAAGTTATTAAGAATTGTTTGTAAAATATAAATTCATAGAGTGTGAGTTTTTGAGACAGGGATTTTCAGCTGCGGGTCAGGATCCATTAATGGGTTGGAAAATCAATTTGGTGGTAAGGATTCACTTTTGTTATTTAAATGAATAGAGTAGAATAGGAAATATAATTGAAAATATTTTGTTCATCACATGTGGCACGTGTAAACGTTTTGTGAAATTCAGTATTTTTATAATGGTAGAAAATGTAAAGTATGAGTTATTATATTAATGTGACCCACATAAAAAATTAATAGAATAAGTTTTAAGGCATTGGATTTTTGACATGTGTTCAAAAAAAAATTCCAGCTTATTCTTTATTCATCTTGATTTTTTGCAGATACTTGAGGGATAAGAATATGTTATCTCCATGTAAAATCTCATCTCTCCCTCTTAACTTTAACCTCATTAGGGAAGGGCCCTTTTAGACATCTAGTACCTACAATGGAGTCACTTTTAAAGAACAGCCCTACTGAAAAGATTGAAAATCAGTACAAACCTAACATCTTCTTGAGGTGGTGGTTATGACAGAGACACACTCATCAGCAATCTCAGAAGTGGGAGCAAGTCTCAGAGAGAAAGAATGAGAAGGGACAAGAACTTCATTCGTCTGTGCCACATTTTGGGTAGAAATGTGGGTCTGGAAGTGCTTTCATTTTGGAATATGTTTTTTCTTTGATATGCTAAGAGGAGCAAATTAGCCTCAAAAAAAGTAAAGAACTCCCTAGCTAGGGCTGAAGTCACACTTTCAGATAAAGGCTTAACAGGGTCATTGAGCTTGCTTTTGTGCCCACTTCAGCTTGCTGTGGAAGGAAATCTGATGGGGATTTTTGGCAGGAGTCTGAAATAATTAGATGGTATTACAGCATTTCTCTGAAACCTAAGCATGAGGGTAGAAGGATGCTAGGCAGGGTGCAGTTTAAAAATAGGAAAAGAGACTCCTAACTCTACAGACAATCTAGACATTTAAATATTTATCAAAAAAAATTGATGATGATGGTGATCATGATTTTACTAGCTTTACTCCTTTCTAGCAGGTATGAAAAGAAGTAACACACTCCTGTACCCCCTGATATTATTTTCATGCTCCTTTGCTTTTCTTCTCTCCACTTGATTCCTGTTATTTCTTTCAATATTAAAAAAAAAAGCAAACAGACTCTCAAGCTCTTATTTATTTAATGATTAAACTCATTTTGATGCCAGTGTTGTAAAAGTCACTGGATGGAGTACTTTGAAGGATACAAGAATAGATAGAAGCCCATAGCTCCAGTAGTGTATAACACAGGGTGGTGAGGACGTTAGGAAAGAAGGAGAATGGGTGCAGCTTGTCATTTCTCCCATGGCCCAAACATATGCAGAATTCATAACTGTACTTATTCTTCAGAAGACATGACAGACCAGGGATTTTGTTTTTCTTGCTTTAATTTTATCCACTAGATATCTGCCCTTATAATATTCAAGCCTGGATAAACCGACTTACTGTAAAAAATATCTAGTTTCTTTACAAAAGGCCACATTGTGGCCACATTCTTTACACCCATGTCTCAAGACATTTTATTGTGAGTTTACTTGGAATAGATCTGGGAGGTCAATAAATAGGGAGGCATTGTTTCTTCCATGAATAATACAAAACCTCACGAAGATTTTTCTAGAAACTCAGCCATCATTAGAATTATTCAAATAATGAAAACTTCTCCTGAAAGGAATTCCCAATAGCTCATTTGCTATGTAAACAAATTGCATGTCCTGAAGATATGGTTGCAGTATATAAAATATTAAATTGTTGATAACTGATAGATTCTAGGAAGAAATTTATAGGCAAGCATTTCCTGGAAAAGTGGGAGAACATTATGGTTCAATGAGTCTTATATTAAAAATAAAACAAGGTGAGATAAATTAGCCCAGAGGAAACTAAAGGCATTAATTTTTTGCCCAGTATCACGATGGCTGTAGTGCTAGATGCCCTTTTGCTCTTTCCAAATTGTAGAAGACAAAGACTATATCTACCAATCAACCCATGCAGATACAGCTAATTTGTATCATTGAATGGAAAGTAAAAAAGTAAGGAAGGGGCTTCCCTGGTGGCGCAGTGGTTAAGAGTCCTCCTGCCGATGCAGGGGACACAGGTTCGTGCCCCGATCCGGGAAGATCCCACATGCCGCGGAGCGGCTGGACCCGTGAGCCATGGCCGCTGAGCCTGTGCGTCCGGAGTCTGTGCAAAAAAAAAAAAAGTAAGGAAGAAGATAAATGAAAAAAGGAAGTGAGTAATGACAGCACATCATTATTATAAAGGTTACCATTCACTGAATCCTTTCAGTGGAATTACTGTGCTGAGCATTTTCACGTGTTTTTTTCTCCTATAATCTTCAAGATAAACTTCTGATACAGATTTTAGTTTTATTCCTAAAAAGTAACAACTATCAAGGGCCCAGGTGAGGCCAGGCTTGTTTAGTGTCAACAATCAAAGTGTTTTATTCTGTTTGGTAGGCATGGAGACAGGCAACACTGGAGACTAGGCATTCCCCTTGTCAGAATTCCAGGCAGCAAGTGGATTCATGATGGATCTTCAAGCAGAAACTGGGATACAGGGTTTCTGCTTTCTAAATGAGAAAAGCTGGAAAGTGTTAGAAGGTTGTCAGGGTCCCAATCAAGGGAGAGCCCATTCAGAGAGGGCTATCCACAAAGACATCCAGAACAGTATACCAAAAACTGAGACAAGAAGCTTGGCAGAGGCAAACCTCATCAGTTTTATGGGCTAACTGCAATTCACTAGGCACATGAGACTCAGGGAATCACGAGATTAATTACAGAGCTCATCCATGATTACACTTAGTCCTCTAATATCCTAATATTATCTTGCCCTAACTTAAGTGTTTAACAACAAACCTATAAGAGAGACGTTACCATTTTATAATCATCATGATCATCACCATCACCATCATCATCTTTACCAATAAGGCGATTGTGGTTCAGAGAAATTAGGTAACTTGCCCATGGTTACTAATGAGAAAATAGAGCCTTCACTTGAACTCACATTATCTGATTCCAGAGAGAGTTGTCTTAACAAGCCATCAGCTTATCCAAGTTAAAGTACCAGACTCATCCATTCGTTCAGTGAACAAATATTTATAGAGCGCCTACTATGTGCCAGCCACAGTGACAAGTCATACTTATTAGGTGCTCAATAAATATTGGTTTGCTAAATGAATACATGAATGAATGAATATTCTGTTGTTTGTGAACTTGTAATTTAAGAGACACAAATCTGAAGCTATGACATTTTGATTAAACTGTCCTGCTGGAGGCCATTGTGTAAAATCATACCCTTGTGTGTGGAAGCAGAGTCTCTCCAGAGTGAATGGTTATATTCTCACTGTCAATTTCCCCAATATAAGGTTGGATTAGGGAATGAGGGATGGTGAAGCAGACATAAGACCAGAGGGAAAGAAGAGCTCCTTTTCTTTCAGTCTCAAGGCAGTTAGGTCTGGGCTTGGCAGCAGTGGTGCTCATGTTATCGAGTCCAAGCTCGTAATGCTTGCCACATGACAGGTCAATAAATTGGGAGATGAGGTGGTGGGGCAAGGAATAACAACTTGATTCAGAAAGCCGGGAGTCCAGGAAGATGGTGGGCTAATGTCTTAGAGAACCATCTTACCCAAGTCAGAATTCAGGCTTCATTTATACTGAAAGGGGGAGGGGTATTGTTGGTCGTTGCAAACTTCCTAGTGTTAGAATCCTTTGTTCTTGCAGCTGTACACATAGGCCAGGTCACGATGTTCCTGTAAACCTCCAACAAGACAAATGTTATTCTCTGTTCTGCAACTTCTTATCTCTATATGAACAGAAAAGTGTTATAACTTTTAAGGTCAGAGCCTTGATAATGGGCTATCCTATATATTTCAGTCTATAGGTAACATTCTTAACTGGAAGCAAAAGCAATAGAATAAAAAGGTTAAAGTAAAAGAAACAAATCTAATGTGGAGTCAGATTTGGTCTTCCCTGTTACACTCAGGGCACTCCAGGCATTCTGGGCAGCTACTCTTGATGCATAAAGGCAGATACTGTGAATGGGCCTGAACCTCTGAGCTCCATGATCCTTGGCACTTTGTTGTCCTATACAACGTATCTTTAGGTCTACACTTTCATTTTGTTATTATTGAACATTCAGTAAACTCTTATTAAAGGTAACACCTAGTCTTGGCTATGTTGAAATGAGGCGATTTACAGTGAGTTCAGGAGAAAACAAGGAAGGCCCTTCTGGGCAAGAATAGAGGTTGCAATATTTCCTTAGTTCTCAGCAGAGTGGAGAGCACAGGGGAAGGCAGTGTCATGACAATCTTATGGATGCTTAAGAGGGAATTGCTTCTAAGTACATATGAGCAGCACTTGGGAGAACTCATATATTTAACTAGCAGACACATAGTTAACAGTGAGGAATTATAGGATAAGAGGGTTGAGAGGATTTAATCTCATAAGAATATAATTTAATTTTGTGCACTCTTGCTGATGTACACTGGGCAAACACAATCCCACACCCTCAATTGCTAACTGAGCATCCATGGTGTAGAGAACAGAGTTGAACCCTGGCAGCCTGGGGACCCAGGCTCTCCCAAGAGAGTGTTTGGAGTTCAGTGGGCATCCATCACTTTCTCTGAAGCTAGGACTAGTGAGGTACACGTGTGTGACACATGACCAATGGAATCCAAAATCTTATGGTTAGTTCTCATTCCTAGCACTGACTAAACCTCAGTCCTTTCTTCCCCACTCAACAAAGCATATAGGAGTCCAAGAAAAGTGTGAAGCTCTTAAAAGGACCATCTTAATTCTTTCTAATTTACATGTAAAACAGGTACTTACCAACTATAAATAAATGTGAAACACTCAGAATGACACTGAGCAAAATTATATATAAAACGACTTCCTGGCCTATTAATTTGTGCTTACACTATCTTCAGATCAGTTGGTTTGGATATTCTTCCACAAGAAGAAAGGAGGAAGAGAGAGCAAGAAAACAGGCATGATGCCATAAATTCATTCTGATATTGGGCGCTGGAGAATGAAACAAATTGACGGAAGCTGTTCTGGGTATACAGTGAAGAGATGAATGTCACCGGAAGAACCCACTGGAGGAAGAGCCATCATCTATGCACTCTGGAAGTCCCCTGTGGCAGGAAGAACAGGGCATACACATCCTCCAACTTCTGTGGAAGTTCAGGGGATGCCATTTAAGAGGTTAGTCAGTATTTTCCCTGAATGAAATGGTCCTTAGTGAGAAGTCAAGATGGAAAACAAAACAAAGCAAAACAACAAAAACAAAACTTCATCCAAATCCACATTCCTAGTTTCTGTTTAAACCAGAACTCAGGCAGCCTTACCATCCTGCACACAGGATTCTCCTTAATGTGCTGAGTGTGAATTCAAGTGGGGGGATGAAGAGTGCCTGTGTTGTGATTCAAACACTCCACTAATATTTTCTCTTCTTTGTTTTCACTTTGTGTCTCAATATCCTTGGAAGTCAGTAGATCAGTGGTACTCATCCAGGGAGAAAAGTTGAAACACACAAACTTGCAGGGACACTGCCAAATGAATGGTGGACCAGGGAATAAAACAGAGCCCTGTCAGAGGGTTGATCATTCTCCAGCTCTGCCTCATTTTCAGTCTGGCCTCTAGTAAAAGGACACAGGACATTGTTTTACTTCTCCTAAGCCCATAACCCTGGGCAGACTCCCTGGGGTGGGTCATCTCAAATTGAGCTCATGCCTTTTGCTAGGGTCAGGAGATTTTTCCCTAGGTAAGTGTGACTTTCACTTCTGACAAGCAACTGCATCACTTGATCAGTACATAGATCTTAGGAAAAGAAACATTTGGCTGAGCTAAATGGAAATGCATCAGGCACAGACAGATTAGATTTTCCTTTAAATAAATATGGCCTTTCAAAAAGGCAAGAAAAACATTTGGAGAAAAACATGCTGGGCATGAAAATTTCAGATAAAATATCTACCCACCCTCTACAAGAACAAGAATCACTCCACAATCTTTGAATAGTTAGAATTACTCCTTTGTTAAACGAAGGAGAATGGCTGAAAGATGTTTGTTCTTATAGGCAGAGGTGTGCCTCTATATTGCTAAATCCTGTACCACTTGGGTCGCACAGAATATTCATACTCAGTGGTTACTTAATTAAATGACTAGTATTTGGAATACTCGAAGTTTGCCCAGCTTTCCACTTCATCCTGAAGATGACAAAGAAATTCCTCTCCCTAAAATCACCAGCAGGTTCTTTACATTGAGTGGAATGGTTGTGTTGTAGTCTGATCACTGCATCATAAAATATTCTTGATCCATTGAATTCTTAAAACTTTTTAAAGCTATTTACAAGGTTTTCTTACATGTCTCATTCACTGTATTTCTGTTTAGACTATATGCCCTTTAGCTTCTGTCCAAATCCCACTCTTTTCTTTTTTTTTTTTAATCTCAGTGACCCAAATTAAAAAGCCAAGATCCTTTCATGTTTCATTTCTATTGTCAATCACATTCAATTAATCATCAAGTCCAAATCATTTAAAATTTTCTTCAAATGCATATACTGGTTTAATAAATACCTGTTAAACAATCTGATATGTATCAGCCATATGTCTATACATTAGAGATAATGAGTGAAAAGGGTGATGGCATCTTGGAACTTCCTTTCAGTGGGAGAGGCAAACTGTAAACAAATAAACAAGTTAATCCACATATGGATCCCTTATGAAGATAATAAGATAAGATATTATGACTGAAAATGACTTGCTTATCCTCTCTGAGTGACATTAAGCTGAGGTCTGGATGATGTGAAGGAGCCAGCTACAAATATCTGGAGGAAGAGCAGTCTAAGCGGGAGGAACAGCAGCAGCAAAGGCCCTGGAATGATGAATAGTCAGCCTATAAAAGTGAAGGGCCTTTAGCTGGAGCACAGTGGTTTCAGGGCCTAACAATATTTCTGACAGATAAACAGAGAAAAGAACCCAGTGAGATATGATAAAGAGTTTTAATTCATTTTAAATTCAGTGGGAAACCATTGAGGGGTCTGAGAAAGATAGTAACATAAATCTAAACTATATTTTAAAAGATATGGAGAATGAATGATGTCGATGATGGTGGCTTGGGCTAGGTGATAGCTATGGAGAGAAGTTACATATTCTCTGACTATTAGGGAGTTATGGTTAATACAGCTTGCTGGTGGCTTGGATGTGGAAAGTAAGGCAAATAGATAAATCAGGGGTGAGTCCTAGGTTTCTGATCCAAATAACAGGTTGGCAGTTGTACCATTCACTCCCACTGCCCCATCATCATCTTTCACTTAGATCTCTGCCATAGTCTAATATCTTGTCCACCAAACTACAGGTCCTCTAAAATCTGTCATCCACATCACTGATTCATAGAGAAAACAATATGCTTTCATCATTCCATTTCTCATATCCTTTCAATGACTCTCCATTACTCGGGAGAGATGACAAGTTTCTTTATACAATGTTCAGTGATATGATAGGCAGAATTCTAAGATGGACCCTAAACTTCTATGTCCTGGCCTGCATAATCCCATTCCCTTGACCTATGAATGTGACAGATGTCACTTTTGTGAATAAGTTATGCTACATGCCAATGTGAAATTGCATGGGGAGTAAACATGATTTAATCAGGGGAGACTGATTAAAGTGAGCTGGCCCTTTGCTGGCCCCAAAGAAGCAAGCCATCATGAGTCTTACAGCTGGCAGGAAGTGAATTTTGCCTAACAAATGCATGTGCTTGGAAAAGGATGCTGAGACCCAGCTGTATCCCCAGACTCAGCCCCTTGATTGCAGCCTTGTGAGACTTGAGTAGAGGTATCAACTAAGCCATGCCTGGATTCTTGACCCATGGAAGCTATGACAAAATACAAACATAATACAGAGAATTAGGAAATGCAAATGCAAATGCAAAGCCCTTTCATGTCTGACCTCTATGACTTCCAACCTTATCAGTCATCTTCACTGGCCTCAACATTTATGTTTCAACAGCACCAAGTGATTTATAGATTCTGGACTTTACTTAGGCTTTTTACTCCCATGCTCAAAGCAATATTGGCCCTTCTTTCTAGAATTTCCTCCATCTCCCCATCACCTAATATTTAGCAAGAAACACTCATTTGGGAAGGATCAGCTCACTGTTCATCATTATCCATTAATTCATTCTTTTAATACATATTTATTGGCATCTACTTTACACTAGTCAGAGAATATAGAGTGATAAACAGAAATCTCTGCCCTCATTTCCATTACATTCCAGTGGGACAGAGATCTTTACACAAATAAACAATCAAATGAATATGTAAGCTTCAACTAGGATAAAATCTATGATGGGAAAGAAGATCAGATAAAAGTATAACAATTGCTTCTTTTGGTCCACCTTGCCCTGTCCCCCTGTTTTGCATCTGCTCTCCATAGATTGTAAATACACTGAAGATAGGGATGATATTTTACTCCTCTCTATATCTCAAGTACCTGGACCATGTGCCTAGCATTTTGCATATGCACAATAATTTTGCTGAATAAATGAACATAGGATCTGTCAGTTTCTTTTGGCCCCATAAATACCAAAGCAAAACATTACAAAACCAAAGGAAAACTAAGAAACCCAGATCCACCTTGTCCCTAAATCAAAAAGGGCCTAGCTTAGGGATTTAACATCCAATAAAATAGGACCTTAATTAGCTAGCTGCTCCTAGCATATTTCCCAGCATCTCTGATTACTTGTTTTAACGTGAGCCAGCAGCATCCTTGATCCCCCAAATGAGCCATCAATCTGTTTTACTTGACTTCTAACCATAGTCCCTGGTGCCCTTCTAGTTTCCTGTTAGTTTATTTCAGTCCTCAAGGGTTTACTTGTTACACAGTCCCATGTCGGCTTGTAATTTCTCTTACACAGATTCCTATTAAACAGATATTTATAAATTGAGGCCTTCCAGCAACTTTGAGCACCTTTTTAAGTTGAGGTAATTTACTTCCTACCTTTTCACTCTTGGCAGGAGCCAGGTACCCAATTCTCCAGCTTCCTTTGCAGCTGGGGTCAATTCATATCTGTCAATCAAGCTCAAGGGATGGACTATGAATTGGAAGATAGGAATTTAAAGAAGTAGGCCCTAAGTGGAATCATTTTAGGAAATGGTAGTGGCAGATACATCCAGTTTCCACGGGCGGTGGTGGCTAAGGTTCCAGCAGAAGCCTCCAGGCCTGGCTTCCATGGTATCTGTACCTGGAAGAGGTACCAGGTTGCCTCCATGGGGCCAGTTCTGTGGTTTGGCTTTGGTTGTCCTCCTGGGCTGCATAGCCTGAAGACTCTGTGAGTTAGCCAATATTCTTTAATATATGTCTTAAACTATAGAAGCTAGTTTATATTTGTTACAACTAAGAACCTTACCTGTTACACTTCTAACTACCACTCCCTCCCCAGCAACTGGGCATTCACCTGAAGGAACAGACATTCCAAATGATGGTCTTGGTCTCTTCTGTCGTCATTATCTACCTGGCCATTGCCGTTATTCCTGCCACACACACACACATAGACACACACAAACGCACATGTACACACACAGAAAGTAGAAGCCTGAGTAAGGGTGAAGGTCCAAAGAATACTAGTGTTTGGCAAGTCCCCTGGGTTTTGAGGTGTTCCATTCATCTTGTCCTTGCCTCAGTAGATCTCTCTGAGCCCCTGACTTGATTAGTCTCAATAATTTTTCCTCCAACACTTAATATTCTCCCCGAGATGCTTAACAGTGACGGCTTGCTGGTGGAATGGTATTATTCTATAAATGTCTAAAGTGGAGAGCTAAGGGGACAGATTTGGGTAAATATTTCACTTGAGGAGTAGTGCAAGACTTGCTTATTCCCACACATCTCCCAGAAAGAAAACTCATTATGGTCGTCTCATTAGCAACTGCTATACAAATCAGCTATCAAGGAAACTACATCATTTTTGATACTTAAAGCCAGAGCTTAATCAAAAATGGAAATAGAAAAGAAGTTCTAAAACAAACAGCCCAGGTTTTTCCTGCACCACAATCTCAGCAGGCCCATTATACTGGTAGGTAATCCTACTCATGCAATTATGCATACAATGAATGGGGGGCAGAAAGCAGGGTGGAATTAGGGTGGGGTGGGGTCCATCAATGCAGCAGCTCACCATTTTCAAAAGAGAGATGAGTCCATCATCAGTAGTGGTGATGGAATGAACACCATTTGATATGGAGATACATGTAGAGATGGAAATCCAAGGCTGCTGAGAGCATCCCTACAAGTACCAGGATGCAGTTCCCTAGGAAGCCACCTGCTATACTAAGTAAACTTCTCAGTATTTCCACATATGTATTTTTTATCACCTGCCTTTGAATTTTATTCAACAAAATGTAAATTAACTCAAGTTTCCAAGTGTACTGATGAACCATGTTATTTAGCTTGATTTAGTTATGATACCAGTTTCTCTCTCCTGCCCCCCTACCAAGGCACTTTCATGACCAAGGGAAATGGTGGAGTGTGGAAGGGGATCACTCTTGGAGTGGACCTAACCCAGTATTGATTCTGCTACTACCTGATTCTGAGTCTTGGGGCAAGTCACTCCCTAAGCCTGAAGACATTTCTTGTAAAGAAGGAAACTCAGCATGAGTAATGTGGGAATGTGCCTGACATCTCCACATTTGTCATGGGCTGTCAATTATATTTTGCAGAATCTGTTGTTGTAGAGTCTGTGGTCAGCCCTATTCTAAAGCACAGAGTCCTAGAAGACAACTGCAGTAGGAAGAGAAAGCATTAGGAATATATTAGCTGAATAGCTTCCTTCCTCACCTTTCTCTTCAGCTATGGCAGACAAGATACTGTCAGAATCTGGGTCCCCACATAAACAGCTGTCTACATGAAACAAGGCAGGAGGCCATATTAAGTAATGAGAATACATTAATTATACCTTGGTAAGTAACTATCGTATAAAATATGACCATTATATGATTGTTATTACTTTTACTACATTATTCATGCTGACATAAATATAACAGCCCACTAGTCATCAGTGTCATACTGCTTTTATAGAAAAGGAAAATGGAGCTCAAAGCATTTAATGGCCTAATGGCCAAACCTCTAAAACACCAAAATAATCGTTGGCAATGCATGAAAAGAGACCAGCAAGTTTGCCAAAAGGACAGCTTAGTGACTGAGCTACATTTTAATTTTCACTTCTCACTTCTCAGATGCCTTCCTAGACTATCAGCCCTATAACTGGGCATAACACATTGCAACATATAGCAGGGAATGAATAGAAGGGCATCTAAGAGGTTACCCTAACCTAGACTATCAAACATGGTGTTTTAGTTCTACCATTGGAGCTTCATTTGTTTGATTCTTAAAGATACATTTTTAGATCTATACCAGCTTCACACATAACAAAACTTTGATGTGTTAACTCATATCATTTAAGAAGCATTGTAGCAACTAATATCTTCTATGAAGTGGGCAAGGTTTTAGCTCAATATAAAAGTAGGAAAATAAAACCCAGAGACACTTTCCCAAGGACAAACTTGACATCAATATAATTTACTGAATTAAAATTCTTGTTCTTTTTATATATTATGCTACTTCTTATTAGCTAAAAGTACCCATAGGAAAATGGGTCTGGAAAGGGGAAAGAGAAATAAGAACAAACTGGTAGAACATGTATAAGAAAAATATGTTTTTAACTCCATAATTCTCAGACTCCTTCTAGACCTACTAAGCTGGATGGGCTTATCATTTGATCTACTCCTCAGCTTCTTTCTCATACAAGTCTGAAACAGGCAAGGCAAGATAAAAAACAAAAAAGTAAACTTTCTGAAATTATCAGAAAGAGATTAAAATTTACCCCTTATAAGCACTTAGAATATGTAAATAAAAGTATGTGAAAATATCTCAATGGGACTGAACTTTAGACTTCTGTAGATGGCTATTTTAATCATACGTCAGTATGAAAGTGGGCCATTCACTCATTAGAACATATTCATTGAGGGCATTCTGGGAACAAAGTAGATGCTGGGATTATTATTTTCAGACTTGTGCTAATGTGTTTGGGTCTTTGTACCTCCTTTGACAGCAATGACAATCACCATTATTTTGTCATTACTGTCTATCTTTGCTAAATTTTCAATTGCCATGAGAAATTCAAAGGTCAAAGTAAGATATTTTAAAGTCTCCACCAGAATCCTCTCACTAGATGCCAAGTAGGACAAACTTCATGCTGGGAGCCCAGCTACTCTCAGGAATCCTATGAAGATGATATAAAATGATGCATGTGAAATACTTTGAAGTAAAGGATTATATGTGTGTAAAGTATTGCTATTATCAGATGTACTTTTCTAAGTTAATAACATAATGGGAAATGACTTGAGAGCTGATCCTGAAACCATGCTCACTTTGTTTTCAGGAAAATCCATTGTTGTTTTATTTCACAGTCTCAAAAATTCACAGGTAACTTTATTATTTTATATTTTATTTCCTACTTACCATTTAAAGCAGTACTAAAGTTGTTAATGATTCTTATTTAATTTATTTTTATGGAAAAACTTTAGGATATATAAAAGTAGAACAGTATCACAAACCTTCACGAACCCATGAAACAACATGAGGCCAAGTTTGTTTTCACTCCTACCCCATTTCCTCCAATGAACATAGTGGATTTTTAAAGCAAACACTTTAAACATCCTACCATTTCATCCTTAAATATTTCAATATTTGTCTGCAAAATATAAGGAGTCCTTCATCATGTGTTTATTTTTAACACAACCACAATAGATGACCACATTTAAAAGAAGCCTTCAGGAAACAGTTTCCTATTAAGGAAGAATATTGTGCCATGTGTCTTACTTGAGAAAATTCTGTGACTCTCCAGTGCCCTCAGGATGAAATCTCAACCCCAAGATCATCTTCTAATCAAAACCTTCCCAATGTCCCCCATCCCCATTTTCTGGGCATATTAGTTCTCACTATTCAATCCATCCTATGCCAGGCCTTTGGTCACCCTTCCATCTTGACCCTACTCATTTTTCAAGGACTTGTCTAATCCAACCTCTTGATTTCTATACATTGTTTCAGCCTCTAGTGATTCTTTTTTTCTTTAAACCCTTGGTGCATTTACTATACTATTAGAAGGTGATATTACGGGATTAAAAACATGTGCTCTGATGTCTGACAAAGCTGGGTCTGGAAATTTCTCCATGACTTACTAGCTAAATGTCCTTGGGAAAACGCTCCCTAATCCTCATATACTCGGGTGCTAATGGGAACAGGAACAATATTGTAGTTAAGGAGATTAAGTATAAAAATACTATATGTATATATATATAGAACACACATTCACATACATGTATAAACCATATGCATACTCACACATACACACATATAATTGCACACACTCACATAAATATATACATTGTTTACCAGATAGAACAATCAAGGTATTATTATTACTGATATTGTTACCATCTGTATTCAGCATCATATTTTACCTGACTCGTGTATTGTTGGTTATCTTTCTTTGTGTTTACTTCTTGAGGTCAGAGCCAACTTTGGCTTCATGGAGGAGATTCTCAAAGATATTTCTGGAAGGCAGCCAGACAATGTGCAGAAAGATGAAGAGGAGCCAGGGTTCCACCTCCTCCCTGAACCCCTCCAGGATGTTGTGAATAGAAGAACCTCTCCCCTTCTCCTCAGGCTCCCTGCCAGGCTTGCTCTGTGTGTGTGTGTGGTACAGGGCACTTTGAAGTGAATCTGTAGATTTCTCCAAAAAGCAAAAAGCTTTTATGCAGAAAAACAGGAAAAACAGTCATTTCTAACTGAAGTGAGTTTGCAAGCAGCTGGTCCTACCACAGAGCTGGCTGTCTTTATCCTGGAAATGTCATCTTTCTTTAATCTGTAAATATCATGCTATAGAGAACACCTTAGCACTGGCTTTCAGAGGAGACGGAACCAATGTCGTATGGCAGTTTACTATCAACCAAAGGACAATGCTTCTTTCTTGGATTTAATAAAATGGGAAGGGGGCTGGGCAAGCTGCTCTAGAGAAAGGACATGCAATACCCATCCTTCCATCCCTTTGTGGCTTCTTTAATAAAATGATGAAAGAGCGTCTTTGTCCTCCAAACACCAATGTTACTTGGGCACATTCACTTTTTCACTTTCAAATGTGTGAATTCTTGGAATATGGCTGTGGCCTCCTTTTTAAGCATGCACGCATAGTTTCTGTTAAGAACTATGTAGGGGCCTTTTACCTTGCAGTATCTCCCTAATCCAGGCCAAATCCTCCATTTCACCTTTTCATAGTCTAACACTCCACTAAGTAAAGATGTAGCTCAGTTAACCAACACATTTTAGAAAATAAATTTCCCCAGAAATGTAAAGATTATCTTTCTTACTGTGAAGCATTCCTTGCTGTGAATTACATAGTCATGTTTCTCTGTATCCACTACCTGGCTGAAAACAGAAAATGGCAATTTCATTGTGAAGGGGGAAGTAATTTTTGGCATATGGATCAATTCTATTAAGGTCTGGTCTGAGAAGGGGGTTGATATGATAGAATTTGTGTAGCTAAAATGTAGTACTAAAGACTGATGGTGGATATGGTGGAGGGGGAATTTGGGAGGAAATGAAAAGCACAGGAGATGATAAGAAGGAATCAGAAAGAAGAGGCAAGTATGAAGGATAAGCTTCTTCCTTTTGGAAATTGTGCTCGTGGTGCACATACACAAGCAGTTAGGGGCTGGTGTAGAGAGCAGGGTCTGGATATGAATGACTTGTGAACTAATCCCCACCGCCCTGCCCTACACACCAGCTCTGTGACTCTGGGCAATTTACTTAGTTTCCCTAAACTTCAGTCTCCTTATCTGTAAAATGAGAATGAAAGAGCATTCACAGGTCATGGCTCTGTGTTGAGGATTAAGGGAAATAATGCATGTTAGACATTTATCACAGTGTCTGGCACATGTTATATAACCTCTAAATGCTCGATAAATATATTTTTCTTAAAAGTAAAGAAATAGTCTTCTGACTTATAAACTTCTGATTTATAAACTATTCCTCATATATGATTTTACTGTCTAATATTCTCTTCTAAGAGTCAGTGTTAAAAAAATCTATGCCTAATCAAAACTTTGCAATTATCTAATTAATTTTCCTAAACTAATACTTAAAGGGACACTCAGTACTTTATAGAAACTGTTCTAGTGTTCTCCCTCTCCCCTCCCCCAACATCTCTCTCTCTCTCTCTCTCTCTGTCTCTCTCTGTCTCTCTCTCTCTCTCTCTCTCTCTCTCTCTCTCTCTCTCTCTATATATATATATATATATATATATACACACATATATACATATTACATATATCCACACATTTAATCTTCACCATAGCCTATTGTCCAGATGAGGATGACAAGGCACAGAGAGAAATTAAGTAACTTGTCCACGGTACCTCAGCTACTGTGGTAGAACCAGTGTTTGACCAAGGGTGGTGCAATTCTAGAGCCTATATTCTTAACAGTATAAAGCCTGGAAAGATGAGGTGAATTGTTAAAGACCAAGTAGCAAGTGAGAAGCAGGACTGGAGCCCAATTCAGTTTTCTTTATTTCTTCCCAAATAGGATTCTTTCCTTACTAGCTTCATCTTTCCTCAACTAAGACTGCCCAGATTTACTGACTGGGAATAGACTAGCTACTGGAGTAGACTAGCTACTCAGAGGCCTGGGCTACAGCCCAGCATTACCAGTTAATACCCTTGTTACTTAGGATAGGAGCTAAGTGGAGATTTAGTACCTTGAGTTTTAGTTGTATCATATGTTACTTGACTTCAGTCTATAGAACAATATTTTGATTTATTGCAAAGGTCAAATGAAATAGTTGGTGGAAAATTACTTTGAAAATTGGAAAGCACTAAATAGCAATAAGATATTAGTCTAATTATTACCAACATTAGTATCCTTTCTTTGAATATATATTCTGCCAATAGTCTATAGTCACAAATCTGATTGATAATAAAAATTATCTGAAACTTTTTTTTTAACTAACAAGTCTCAGATCTCAACCTTTGAGAATCTGATCCAATTGGTCTGGGATGGGCTTATGGAATTTTTAAACCTCTCAGGTATTTCAGTTAAACAGGTTTACCAATCCCCATTCTATGCCATAAAGTATCATCCTGGATCATGGACCATCTTGAGTATTTCCCATCTATATTTTATCAAGCCTTATCTTCTGTAAAACCTCTTTTCTTAACAAAAGTTATGTATACTTTTAATGTTTTCCTTGTAAAACTTGCAGAACACAGATCAAGACTGGGTAGAACAGTTGATTGAGTTGTATGTATTGACTCCATTGAAAACTGTTGTAAGCAGATCTGCTGAAAACTTGTGTAAAACAATTTTTAAAAGAGACTAAGTTAAAGTTGCAAAGAGAAGTCTTTATTGACCTTGAGAAATTACCTTCTTGAATGGTACCCCCAAGGCATGGGTATAGATTAAATGACCTTTTAAGGTAATGACCCTTTAGAAAGGTTAGTCTTGATTCAAAGGCCAAATCTAGACAAGCAATCATTTTGGAGAGAATAAAATAGCTGAGTCCAGCCAGTAAACTGAATATTTAGTGAACTATCCTTTAAATGAGGTAGTATTCTTAGTGTTTTCTTAGGGGTTTAAAATGTGATCTAGTGCTTTACTGAGATGAAGCATCATGGACCACAGACTCTGCAACCAAACTTGGGACTGAATCACAGCATCGTGATTTAACAGTTGTATAGACATCCAAAAAGTTCCTACTTTCTCTCAGCCTATGTCTTCTCATCTGTGCAACTGAAAGAAGACAGGATTATATGAGGTAACAATACATGCAAAGTACACGTGGTGGCACATGGTGAGCATGGGATAAATGGCAGCTATTATTATTTTTAGACATAACTAATCCACCCAGAACTGTCTGTTTTCTCCATTTCCCCTGATGGTTGAAAGAAATTAATGCAGTTGCTGAAGGAGTGGAGGAGTGCATAAAACACTAGGAAAGGCTGACTTAATATGTGTTTCTGAAAATCTCCTGACTTCTTTGTGAATATCTATTGTCTATCTGTTTAAAAACAAGGTGCACAACACTTCCTGTAGCATTTTGGCTGCTTGTTTTAGAATCGGACATTGATAAATTGGAGAGGACCCCAAAATGATAAAAGGATTAAAGGATATGACCTACAGAGAAAGATTATTCAAAGTGCTTTATACATCCAGCCTAGAGCAATGATGACAGTGGGTAGGAGATATGATAACTGAATATAAATCTAGATATAGGTAAGGAATAAGGACAGGAATTATTTCAGGTGATCAGAGTGTGGGCAAATTAGGATCGATGGCCTTAAACCAGAAAAACAAGCACTTGTGTGAAGTATTCTTAGAAGAAACAAGTTCAGAGAGGTCAGTTAATACCTTGATTATTTTTTCTGAGAGGTGATTTTATGCAGCTCTTTAAATGGTACCTCCATAGGCTGATTTATCCATAGAGTCAAACCTAAGGAATGAGAAAGGAAAGTGTGTCTTGGTTGCCTGTGTTTTTTTGAGTCTAAGCCTTTAGGCAATGTACAAATCTCCAATGTGGAGGACATACATCCATTTCTTCTCCATTCTTTTTTTCCTTCCTCTAGTGCAATAAATAGATTAGTGACCTCCAAAGTGATAGTCCTTTTCCTAAATCCCAGAACCCATGAATGTGGCCTTAATTGGAAAAAGGATATTTGTCTGTGTAATTAAGGATCTTGAGATGAGGAGATTATCCTGGATTAGCTGGATGTGCCTTAAAAACAGTAAGAGGTGCCCTTATGAGATACAGAAGAGAAGACACCGAGACATAGGAAGAGGAGGAAGCAATGTGACCAGGGTGATAGAGATAAGAGTGAAGTAGCCAAGGAAGCTAAGGGTTTCTGGGAGCAGCCAGAAGCTGGGAGAAACAGGGAGGGATCCTCCTCTAGAAACTTCAAGGGGAGCATGGCCCTGCCAATACCTTGATTTCAGGCTTCTGGCCTCCAGAACAATAAAATGATTAATTTATGTTGATTTGAGCCACGAAACTCATGTGCATTTGTTATGGAAGCCCTAACAATATAGAACTCCCATGAATCCTCAACATCAACCACCAAGAAAAGCTGATAATTAATGCATGGAAAAGAGTCTCCTATGGTTTCTTGTGGTCCAAATATTAGGATTCAGTGAGGTATGACTTTAAGTTACTAGTTCACTATGGGAGATGGAGGTAGAAAAATTGGGGGGCAGGATGGAGACCAGAAATACTAACCTAGTCTAGGGCTGGCCATGAAAGCTCAGTAGAGCAGCAATCACAGTGTCCAGAATTAAAGTTGTGGTCCGAATGTTAAGAACACACTCAAGCTATGCTTAGGTGGAAGGATAAGTAATAAAGCTGACTGAACATTTACTAGGTGTTGGGCTCTGTGTTAGGTGCTTTACATAAATTTTAAGAGTAAAAGCTATCATTTATTAAACAGTTTATGCTAGCTACTCTACATGTGTGGTCCCACAGTATAATTAATGCCATTAGTATTATCCTCATTTGCAAGTGAGTTGTAGATAAGTCATTTGCCCAAGATTCTACAACAAATTGAAAGATCTCAGATTTGAACCAGATCTGTCTGATTACATAGAATATGATATTCTAAGGTTAATGGGTAGTAAGAGTTGGAAGTGGAATTCACCCATATTCCCACCATTTGCAAAAGCTGTGCTTTTCCCTCAACAACTTCATTTCAAATTACAAAACGGTGGTGGGAGAGGACAGAAATGTCATGCTGGGTGATATAAATTTATACACTCTAATCAAGGATAGAATGCAGAAGGAAATAAGCTCTGAACCAGAAGTGAGAGCTACAGGTGTAAGAAGAACACTCAGGTGTGGACACTGAAGAAAGGACCCTGCTGATGGATCTCTGAACACACAGAAGCAGAGTTAGAGAAAATCTTAGAGGTCGCTGAGTTCAGACGCTTTGGTTCCCAGGTGCACTACTGAATCGAACACACAGTGAGACTTTTCAGATAACCAATTCTCACTTATGTAACCTTTGAGAATTATAGCCTTCATCATGAATCTCTTTTGCCCTAGGATGATGCTAAGCCAACACCTGCCATGCCACCGATGACCACGCAGAGTGTTTTTAGGATTGTCCCAGAATGAAATCTAACTAGCAAAGTAAATCTACTGACACTAGAAAGAAAAGGCACAGAATTTGCACAGAAGAGGCACGTAATAGGTTCATGATTGTCTGTTATTTCATTTTCACTTTTGGACAAAGAGCAATAAAAGTGTACAGTGTAGACTCACTCCTCTGAATTAAAATTATAGGCTATGTGACTGTACAACAAGTGACAGTTATGAAATGAGTGAACTCCCCCAATCAATGCTTTGGGGGCTCAAAGAAGGGCTGGTGCTGTCAGTGCCATTAGAGCATCAGATTCAATCTTGGCTTTGTCACCATATACTTACTGTGTGACTTTAGATAAGTTAATCAGCTTTTCTGTTTCTAAAATTTCATATCTGCTAAATCTAAGTTTTTAAAAAGTCATCTGATCTTTGGGAAGATTGAGATACTGTACTTAGTGAAAATAGCACCACACCCTGCAGATGTCAGCTGCAGGAATGATGATGGTAGTAGAAGGATTTGTTGTACCAGGAATGTCACACCTGTGAAGCCTGGCTCATTCCACCATTACTGTAGAGCCTGCCTCCAAGACTCACTATCACAAATCACAAACCCCTGACCTCACATTTTTTCTAAAAGTCTATGTCATTGAGACATTTAAACACCATTTTGGACTCATCTTCACAGAGGATTCTATTCTGGATCCATCATTAGAGGACCAAAAACATCAAATTATTTTCAGATCATGATAAAGGGGTTATAAACACATTTATAATGTTCGCTCCCTGTGATCAACAGTTTGGCTCACAGAGTGGCTCACGAAGCCTGGGGGGGGCGGAAATCTGTGGCCAGGAGGTGCAATGATCTAGGGATGGAAGTCTTGTTTTTGCATAATTCTCCAAGTCTCTGACCTACAAAGGGAGTGGACTGCAGTACAGGAACCACTCAGAAGTACTGCGTCAGGTTTGAGAGGGACCTCGAGGCTCATCTGGTCCTGATACCCATAGAGCCTTCCTCTCATGAGACTATCCGACCTGCATGTGAAAATCTCAGGGTAGAGAAAGGCAAGGTAAGGCATAGCACAGTTCAGATAGAGACTTAAAGTGACACAAATGCCATCCTCTCACAATGCAGCACACAGATTCTGGCTGTTGGCCTTTCTTGTCTTCACACATTTGAAGCCATCCATTCATGTCTCTCCTGGGGCTTCCTTTCTCCAGATTGTAATTTCCTGGATCTTTCTTTGGGTCCTCACAATAAAAGCTGTTCAGTTTTCCTGGCATCTTGGGCTCCCTGATCTGAACTTGTTGCGGTTAGTGTTTTGAGTGTGGCATGAAGGAGTGAGCTCCATACATCCAGGGTCATTTAAACCAGGGTGCATTACCCGCCTTTCTAGATATCTCACTTCTGTTAATGCACACATAATCACAAATTTTGAAATTTGAATTTTACAGTTTCAGAATTTATTATTTGTTCATATTCTAGTAACAACTATTTCACATTTTGTCTCTTTCATCTTCCACATATAGCTCTCAACTGGTATTCTTACAAACTCAAAAGCGACCTTTGTTTGGTCCAGTCTTATAGTACTGCTTGTCTCTGTGTTGGTGTCTTTTTTTTTTTTAATAAATTTATTTATTTTGGCAGCATTGGGTCTTCATTTCTGCGTGAGGGCTTTCTCTAGTTGCGGCAAGTGAGGGCTACTCTTGGTTGCCGTGCACAGGCTTCTCATTGCAGTAGCTTCTCCTGTTGTGGAGCACAGGCTGTAGGCATGCAGGCTTTAGTAGTTGTGGCACGCGGGCTCTAGAGCACAGGCTGAGTAGTATTGGTGCATGAGCTTAGTTGCTCCACGGAATGTGGGATCTTCCCAAACCAGGGATTGAACCTGTGTTCCTTGTGTGCATTGGCAGGCAGGTTCTTAACCACTGTGCCACCAGGGAAGCCTTGTGTTGATGACTTACAATAAGATCCATTAAGAGATTCTAAGCTTTTTGAGTTGAGATGATCAGATCAGATTCAGAAATACTTATAGAACATGAATCATGCATGCCCTAGACACATTCATACAGATGACCTTATATTCCCCTCACAATAAAAAAGAAAACTAGGCCTCAGTCATGTTAAATGTCTTACATCATGGTGAGCAAGAGGTCAAGCCAGAAGCTGGAGGCATATCTTCTGCTCTAATCTCTGAGTTTTTCTTCATTTATTTTAAATTTATTTTAATTTGAAATATTTCAAACAAGAATTACAGAATAGGGCTTCCCTGGTGGCACAGTGGTTGAAAGTCTGCCTGCCGATGCAGGGGACACGGTTTTGTGCCCCAGTCCAGGAAGATCCCACATGCCACGGAGCGGCTGGGCCCATGAGCCATGACCACTGAGCCTGTGCATCCAGAGCCTGTGCTCTGCAACGGGAGAGGCCACAGCAGTGAGAGACCTGCGCACCGCAAAATACAAAAAATAAAAAAAAAATAAGAATCACAGAATAACATAATACATACTCGTGCTCTAAACCAACAAATTCATCAAATTATATAGTATATTACCAAATTTGTCATAAAATATCTGGGGCTGTTAACTTTGAAGGCAAAACATATTGTTACACTTACTTACAATAATTGTTACTGATTTATCAAGACTTTCTATTTCTTGTTTTCATTAAGATATATGTATTTTTTGATGTCACCATTTTTCAAGTCTTTATTGAATTTGTTAACAATATTGCTTCTGTTTTATGTTTTGGTGTTTTTGGCTGCGAGGCATGCAGGATCCTAGCACCCCTATGAGGGATTGAATCTACACCCCCTGCATTGGAAGGCAAAGTCTTAACCACTGGTCCACCAGGGAAGTCCTTCTATTTCTTCTTCAGTCAATTTGACTTATTTGTGTGTTTTCAGAAAATCATTCATTTCATTAAGGTTTTTAAATTCAGGTGCATGTTTTTTAAAATATTCTCTTAATATTTTAATATTTTCTGTATTCTATGCAATTATATCCTATTTATTTACATCAGTAATTTGTATGTGTACCTTTGTGTTCCTTTTCTCCCACTTTATCATTCTTTTTTTTAAGCATCTTTACTGGAGTATAATTGCTTTACAATGGTATGTTAGTTTCTGCTTTATAACAAAGTGAATGCATCATACATATACATATGTCCCCATATCACTTCCCTCTTGCTTCTCCCTCCCTCCCACCCTCCTTATCCCACCCCTCTACGTGGTCACAAAGCACCGAGTTGATCTCCCTGTGCTATGTGGCTTCTTCCCACTAGCTATCTATTTTATGTTTGGTAGTGTATATATATCTATGCCACACTGTCACTTTGTCCCAGCTTACTCTTCCCCCTCCCTGTGTCCTCAAGTCCATTCTCTACTAGGTCTGTGTCTTTATTCCCATCTTGTCCCTAGGGTCTTCATGACAATTTTTTTTTTTAAATTCCATATATATGTGTTAGCATATGGTATTTGTTTTTCTATTTTAGACTTACTTCACTCTGTATGACAGACTCTAGGTCCATCCACCTCACTACAAATAACTCAATTTTGCTTCTTTTTATGGCAGAGTAATATTCCATTGTATATATGTGCCACATCTTCTTTATCCATTCATGTGTTGATGGACACTTAGGTTGCTTCCATGACCGGGCTATTGTAAATAGAGCTGCAATGAATATTTTGGTACATGACTCATTTGAATTATGGTTTTCTCAGGGTATATGCCCAGTAGTGGGATTGCTGGGTGGTATGGTAGTTCTATTTTCAGTTTTCTAAGGAACCTCCATACTGCTCTCCATAGTGGCTGTATCGATTTACATTCCCACCAACAGTGCAAGAGGGTTCCCTTTTCTCCACACCCTCTCCAGTATTTGTTGTTTGTAGATTTTTTAATGATGGCCATTCTGACTGGTGTGAGATAATATCTCATTGTAGTTTTGATTTGCATTTCTCTAATGATGTTGAGCATTCTTTCATGTGTTTGTTGGCAATCTGTATATCTTCTTTGGAGAAATGTTTATTTAGGTCTTCTGCCCATTTTTGGATTGGCTTGTTTGTTTTTATGTTATCAAGCTGCATGAGCTGCTTGTAAATTTTGGAGATTAATCCTCTGTCAGTTGCTTAATTTGCAAATATTTTCTCCCATTCTGAGGGTTGTCTTTTCAGCTTGTGTATGGTTCCCTTTGCTGTGCAAAAGCTTTGAATTTTCATTAGGTCTCATTTGTTTATTTTTGTTTTTATTTCCATTTCTCTAGGAGGTGGGTCATAAAGTATCTTGCTGTGATTTATGTCATAGATTGTTCTGCCTATATTTTCCTCTAAGAGTTTGATAGTGTCAGGTCTTACATTTAGGTCTTTAATCCATTTTGAGTTTATTTTTGTGTATGGTGTTAGGGAGTGTTCTAATTTCAGTCGTTTACATGTAGCTGTCTAGTTTTCCCAGCATCACTTATTGAAGAGGCTGTGTTTTCTCCACTGAATATTCTTGCCTCCTTTATCAAAGATAAGGTGACCATATATGTGTGGGATTATCTCGGAGTTTCTATCCTGTTCCATTGGTGTATATTTCTGTTTTTGTGCCAGAACCATACTGTCTTCATCACTGTAGCTTTGTAGTATAGTCTGAAGTCAGGGAGCCTGATTCCTCCAGTTCCGTTTTTCTTTCTCAAGATTGCTTTTGCTATTCGGGATGTTTTGTGTTTCCATACAAATTGTGAAAAATTTTGTTCTAGTTCTGTGAAAAATTCCAGTGGTAGTTTAATAGGAATTGCATTGAATCTTTAGATTGCTTTGGGTAGTAGAGTCAATTTCACAATGTTGATTCTTCCAATCCAAGACATGGTATATCTCTCCATCTGTTTGTATCATCTTCATTTTCTTTCATCAGTGTCCTATAATTTTCTGCATACAGGTCTTCTGTCTCCTTAGGTAGGTTTCTTCCTAGGTATTTTATTATTTTTGTTGCAATGGTAAATGGGAGGGTTTTTTTAATTTCACTTTCAGATTTTTCATCATTAATGTATAGGAATGCAAGAGATTTCTGTGCATTAATTTTGTTTCCTGATACTTTACCAAATTCATTGATTAGCTCTAGTAGTTTTCTAGTAGCATCTTTAGGATTCTCTGTGTATAGTATCATGTCATCTGCAAACAGTGACAGCTTTACTTTTTCTTTTCTGGTTTTGATTCCTTTTATTTCTTTTACTTTTCTGATTGCTGTGGCTAAAACACTATATTAAATAATAGAGGTGAGAGTGGGCAACCTTGTCTTGTTCCTGATCTTAGTGGAAGTGCTTTCAATTTTTCACCATTGAGGACGATGTTGGCTGTGGGTTTGTCATATATGGCCTTTATTATGTTGAGGAAATTTCCCTCTGTGCCTACTTTCTGGAGGGTTTTTATCCTAAATGGGTGTTGAATTTTGTTGAAAGCTTTCTCTGCATCTATTGAGATGATCATATGGTTTCTCTCCTTCAATTTGTTAATATGGTGTATCACATTGATAGATTTGCGTATATTGAAGAATCCTTGCATTCCTGGGATAAATCCCACTCGATCACGATGTATGATCCTTTTGATGTGCTCTTGGATTCTGTTTGCTAGTATTTTGTTGAGAATTTTTGTATCTATGTTCATCAGTGATGTTGCCCTGTAGTTTTCTTTCTTGTGTCATCTTGGTCTGGTTTTGGTATGAGAGTGACGGTGGCCTCCTAGAATGAGTTTGGGAGTGTTCCTCCCTCTGCTATATTTTCGAAGAGTTTGAGAAGGATAGTGTTAGCTCTTCTCTAAATGTTTTATAGAATTTGCCTGCATAGCCATCTGGTCCTGGGCTTTTTTTTGTTGGAAGATTTTTAATCACAGTTTCAGTTTCAGTGTTTATGATTGGTCTGTTTATATTTTTTTATTTCTTCATGGTTCAGTCTTGGAAGCCCTGTGCGTTTCTAAGAATTTGTCCATTTCTTCCAGGTTGTCCATTTTATTGGCATGTAATTGCTTTTAGTAATCTCTCATGATCCTTTGTATTTCTGCAGTGTTAGCTGTTACTTCTCCATTTTCCTTTCTAATTCTATTGTCTTGAGTCTTCTCCCTTTTTTTCTTGATGAGTCTGGCTAATGGTTTTATCAATTTTGTTTATGTTCTCAAAGAACCAGCTTTTAGTTTTTTTGATCTTTGCTATCATTTCCTTCAATTCTTTTTCATTTATTTGTGATCTGGTTTTTATGATTTATTTCCTTCTGCTAGCTTTTGGGTTATGTTGTTCTTCTTTTTCTAATTACTTTAGGTGTAAGCTTAGCTTTTGTGTTTGAGTTTTTTCTTGTTCCTTGAGGTGAGATTGAATTGCTATAAGCTTCCCTCTTAGAACTGCTTTTGCTGCATCCCATAGGTATTGAGTCATCATGTTTTTATTGTCATTTGTTTCTAGGTATTTTTTATTTCCTCTGATTTCTTCAGTGATCTCTTAGTTATTTAGTAGAATATTATTTAGGCTTCATGTGTTTGTTAAAGGTTTGTATATTTTTTTTGTGTTTTTGGAATCTTTTTAATTTTATTTTGAAAAATTTTATACAAGTTTTATAGGTTACTCTCCATTTATGGTTATTACAAAATATTGGGTATATACCCCAAAAATTTCAAAGTAAGATCATTGGATTTTACTGACATGCTCTCTTTTTTCTTAGATTTCTATTTAGTTATTTTTTTCTCTCTAACTTACTTTGGTTTGCCTTCTTGTTATTCTTAGTTAAATTCTTAAGGTATCTATTTACACTTGCTCATTTGAGTAGATATATTGAAATTACATTGTTATTCATGTTTAAGTATTTTTTAAATTTTCATTTCCTTTTTATTCCATAGGAAGTACGAATTTATTTCTAAATATCTAAATACTTGATTTGTCCAAAGTGAATTTTTTGTTTTTTTGAGTTAAGTTGCCTTTTGGAGTGAGGATGTAACTTACATATTATTGATTCTTTGAAAAATTTTAGCCTTATTTTTTTGACTGTATAGCTGGTGAGTGGTTCCAAGGGTTCTATGCATATACTTTATCTGTATGTGTATGTGTATGTATGTGTATACGTTTACTTTCAGAAACGTATACACATACATATCTGTCACCTTGTTTGCTGATTTTTTAACTTTATTTTTCAAATTAACATACTGTAAGTTTTGTTATTTTTTGGTGTTAAATTCAATGATTTTAAATGATGTATAGATTCATATTCATATACTACCAGAAGCAGGATACAGAATAGTTGTATCACTCCTCAAAACTCTCTCATGCTCTCACTTTATAGTCATGTCTTCTCCAAATCTGTAACTTCTGATTGCTATTGCTCTGTTCTCTGTCATTGTGGTCTTTCCTATTTCAGAATGTCACATAAATGGAATTATATAGTATGTAACCTTTTGAGATTGACTTATTTTATTCAATATGATGCTTTTGAGATGTGTCCGAGCTTTTAAATATATCAGTAGTTTGTATAATATATCTATAGCAATTTTTATTGATGATACTACAGTCGGCCTATCCATTAACTTACTGAGAAGAAAGAACTTGAGTTGAAAGACTCAAGAACTTGAGTTGAAAGAACACTTGAGTTGTTTCCGGTTTTAGATGATTATGAATAATGCTGTTATAAACATTCATGCACTCTTTATCTCTAGGTCCATACTCTGGAGTCGATAGCTGGATTGTATGGTTAGTGTATGTTTAGCTTTAAAGACACTGACAAATGGCTTTCCAGAGTCATGTTCTATTTTGTATTTCCACAACAACATATGATGGCTGCCAGTTTCTTTACATCCTTTCCAGCTCTTGTTATTATTGGTATTTTTTGTTTAAGCCTTCCTAATAGATATGCAGTAGTATCTCATGATGGTATTAATTTACATGTCTTTAAGAGTTATTGAGTTTGACACCTTTTTTTGTGGTTACTCACGTTTTGTATACACTCCTTGGTGAAGGGTCTGTTCAAGACTTTTACCCAGTTTCTCTTTGGGTTGTTTGTTTTCTGACTGTCAAGTTTTAAGAGTACTTTATATATTCCAGATGCAATTCTTTTCTGCATATGAGATTTGCAAATAGTTTCTCCTAGTCTTTAATTTGCTTTCTCATTCTCTTAATAGTGTTTTTCCTAAAGCAAATGTTTTAAATGTAATGAAATCCATTTAATCTATTTTTGGTGTGTTTACTTATGGAATGTGCTTTTGGTACCACATTAAAGAAACTTTGCCTATCCTGAGATCATGAAAATTTTCTCTTTAAATACTCTTTCACATAATTTATCAAATTATCTATCCTACATGCTGAATGTTGTCTTTAGGGCTATTTTTGAAACTACTGACTTTATCTTCTACCATGTCTAGTCTACAATTATCATATCAGGTGCATTTTTATTTAAAAGACTATATTTTTTACTTCCAAACTTATGAACTAGTTTTTTTTTTCTATAACTCTGATCTTATTTTCAGTTTCTGTGTGCTTTCATAATTTTTTTTCAAATAAATGGCATAGTGTCATTATCTTTTGATCATCTTCAGCATACTAAATGAAGACTAACAGCAGACTGAAAAACTTAAATGTTTGTCAAATAGTAAAATGCTTTTAATCTGTAATTAATATTTTATAATATTAATTGTGCTGATTGACATGTTTACTGTTTGAATTTTTAATTTGTTTTTGGAATTTTGATTTGTATGCTCATTTAGAGTGGAAGTTTTTGGTTTGTTTGTTCAAGATCTGTTTTGTATTGTATGATGTTTCTCTGAAAAAAAAGCAAGAAGTTTTTAGTTAGTTGGGTACATTTACACCTTAAGCTTATAACACAAAATTAGGTAATTTACAGGTATTTCAGTGATTTTGCTCTGCATGAGTATTGATAATTTTGCATATTTACTCACAGACCCAAAGGTCAGCTCAATTCAGTTCAGTGTCATACAGCTATTACTTTCTGCCATCGTCCTAGTCCTATAGCTTTTGCAAAAGAGTAATTCCATAAAGCAATCTAGGAATTATTTTTTTTAATCTCTCTATAAGGAAAAAAATGCCACTGTAGCACTAAGAATGGACCCACACCTAATCCTGACTGGAGTACTTTTACTCCCTTTTATGCCATGGTAGCTGAACCATTGGATTCCATAGTTTGTTTCTGTCATCAGAAACAGCAGACCTGAAAGGACATTTGACTAATAGCTTTTCATTTTTATTCTCATGGATTCTCTTTCTGTAGGTTCATTACCATTTTTGTATGTATGGAGTTTAGAAGGACTGACAGAGTGAACTTGAGGAGCCATCATGAATGGAAATACTTTGTTCCTCCACACATCTTTACCAGGTTTTGGAATGAAAACTTGGTTTGAAGAAATGTTTCACCAGTGACTGCTCACTGAGCCATCCAGTTCAGACATTCTGGAACAATGTCCTCTGACCACCACACAAAATATTCAACCGTCTTGACTATTACTGGTATCATTTCCTACATTTCTTCCTTTGTTGGAAAACAAAGCTACTTGCCCTTCTTCCTGAAACCCCCTGTTCCTAACACACTCAAATATTTAAATTATCTTGCATTTAGAGAGAGGCTTTTTTTCTCATTCCCATGCAACATTCCATTGCTGACAGAGAGGCTGACAAGGCAGCTGACACAATGGTTATTACTTTGAGCAGTTTCTAAACAATATCATTTTGCTGCCCTTCCACTTTCAGTGAAATTATAGGGTGCTTTCTTCTTTGTGGAACAATGGAGCTTAGCTCCCACACCAGGGGTCCTGAACAGATTCCATACCAACCTCCCAAGCCTAAGCATTAATACAATTATCATTGAAGATGTCAAATCAGGCACTCACAGCTTCACTGGTTCATCTTGGCATGCCAGAAAAATGAGTAGAGTTATAAACCTTGGTCTGGATATGTATTGTATGTGTGTGTGCATAAAATATGTATATATGTGTAATATTTATATATAAAGTATGTATATATGTAGGTATCTAAATATGTGCATAAAATATGTGTATAATATCCTGCACATTTGAAATTCATCCTGGGTAAATAAGAGCAATATTTATAGAAATGTGTGGTGACAGATCAGCTGTAAATCTGAACTTGGAGCTGATAAATTCTCATTACATTCATCTACCTGACAAATGAAATGACATGCTAAACAGCTGCTGAAAATTCAGTCAGATACCTGCAAGTAGCAAGCATCCCATGAGAAAAGTGGACAGGTTTGGGGAACATCTTGAACTGGAATCACACAGAATGGAGAATAAAGGAGAAGCTTTCTCTCTCCCCAGAATCTGCTAGTTTATTTGAGATAGGGGCATTTTTAGTTTCTGTCACCACTATGCCAATTCAAACCACTCTAATTTTCTTCCCATTCCCAGTCTAGAGAGAAAATAATCTCTGAATTTTCCTAATCTTGATATTTCCATTAATCCCTCTCCTAAGACTCTACCTAATGCACAGGATTGTGTCTGCTAGAGAGCAGAAATCACCAATATGGAGAACACATACCCAAGATGGAGTGATGTGACAATCTATTGAAGAGTGGGAGGAAACTACAAAAATTGTCCCTAATGTTTTTGCCTTATTCTTTTAATTCTCTGTATTTGTGAATATTTTTTCAATGTTTATGACATATTAGAATAATTGTACATGATATCATTATAATTGATAAATATTGTATAGATTTTATATTATATATTATCACATATAATAAGCAAGTGAATACATAATAAACAATAAAATGATATATTATTATACAAAACATAAATAGTAGGAGTACATGCTCATTTTTTAAATGATAGGAATGCGTCATTCAAAAAAACTTCAAGAGTACTGTTCCAGAGCAGTTCTTTTCAAACTTGAATATATAAAGAAACCATCTGGGGATTTTGTGAAAAACATATTGAGATTCAGTAGGTCTGGGATGGGGTTAGGAAGTTTGTGTTTTTGACAAACTCCCAGGTGACACTGACACTACTACTCCTTAGATTACCCTTATAATAGCAAAGCATAAGTATGATTTAGTGACCTCCTGAGAATAATCTCTTCCCCAAATTTCTCCCTCTGGGAAAGTAGCGATACTTGGAAACTCCTTCTGTGTTAAAACTTCTTTTTGGAGGACAAAGATATTGCTTTCTGTTTGTTCACTTTGCTTGGTTTGGTTTTAATTCAAGTCTCCCTGGATAGGTAGAGATATATAGGTATGCCAAGGTTGGGATCCTCTGGAAATAAACTCTGAGACAATGATTGGCAAACATGAAATTTATTGGGTTGTGCTCTCAGGAGATACAGTTGTAAGATGTACATCAATCAGTCACTAGATATGTCTCTGAGAAGAGAAAGTACTCTTGCATGAGATGGTTCTCTTCAGCAGTGGGAAATTCCAGGAGACCTACTAAGCTGAGGACTGTGAACAGCCAACATTCCCAGAAGCTGGAAAAATGAGGGTCTCTGTCTTAAAGGACAGAGATGTGGGCAGGACACCATATTATTCACTATAATTTATGCTAATTAAGCCCTTGCTACACTCAGATATATTTTGTACAATGAGCTCCTCTAGGATTCTGATGGAACTCTTTTCCTGTGGAAATGTAAGATAAAGTTTAGTGAGATGTGCTGGAGGTCCATTACTAATGGTCTTAAATTGACATGGATACTTGTCAAAGTTGACCCAAGTGACACCAAGAAGTTTCTAAGTGAATGATCTGTGTATCCAACACATTCTTTTCTGGATAGTGTAACAGGAGTCCTATCTCTTCCTGATAATCAGGATCCATAACCCTTGCCTGCTTTCCTGCTTGTCTCATGAAACAATGAAGCTGAAGTGATGGGGTGGGAACTGTAGCTTAAAGTTTAATGGTATTTATGCTTTTTACCCTGTTAGAAGACTTCCCTTTTTGGGAATTAGGACCTCTAATCTTATGGAGTCCCAAATTTTGAAGGTGAGAAACACAAATTTCCCAAGTCACTGAAACTGTTAATAAGTGGTTCCCTCCTAGCTCTACATCTTGAATTCTATACCCATGATATAAACTACTTGAATCCTTGATTTGTCCTAGAAGATGGCACATCTTCTTCACAGGGTATCATCACCAAGCTGGTACCTCAGTTGCAACTTGTTCTGGCAGTCTGGCATCACCTGGATGGTATGTAAATGATAGGACTAACAGATCCCATCTATGGTCATGGAAATGATAGGACCAACAGATCCCATCTATGGTCATGTATATGTTGTCACACCTTTTTTGTTCTAAAGAGGCCCCCTTGGTCTAAGGCAGAGTGTTGCAGGATACAGTCCTTTGTTGTACTAAGAACAATGCAGGAAGTAAGTTCTGAGATATAAATGATGAATCAGTTCTTCCAGGCAAGAAAAGCAAATCTATATCTGAAGATGTTTCAATTCCAGTGTTCCAGAAACTACTCTTATGCGAGATTATAGGATGCAGAATTGGGTAGAGGATGAAGATAACTTTGATACTTGTACAACAAAGACATTAGGACAATTCTATGAGAGCTCTTGACCTGGAATGGCCTTTTAGAATTCTTCCACTTGGAGACAAGGAAGCCATTGTTTTATATACTCATGTGAACAGGTTGCTGAATGCAGGATGTTCTAGAGAAAGAGTGTGACTTTGGTCAAGGTGATTCCCTTCAGGTCAAGGTGATTCCCATAGAAGAATTCACCTGAGAGCTGTCAGCTGCCAACATTCCCACAACTTGGAAGAAATAGTTCTTTGTTCTTTCAAAGGGGTGAGAAGATCTGAGCTGTATACTACAGTATCACAGCCTCCACTACAAAATACATAGATACATTTCCTCCCTGCTCTAAAAATGAATATGATCAATTCCTTTTCAATGAGGACAGATAAGTTTTCAGCAAAAATTGTCAGGTACGTTCTACATATATGATGTAATCGTAGAAAGCAAAACAATGTAAGATCTCTGGAGGTAGAAATCACTAATAGAGAGATCAGTACAATTGAGAGGAGAAAAAGTGAAAGTACTGAAGACTCCAGTAGCTAGTTCGCAGTTTGACACCCATTCGGTGGTACCTCTTCCAAATTCCTGGAAGGATCATCTTCGTGCATCAGTTCTCGTGGACTGAGAACACTGTGCCACACTGAAGAAGGATGCCGAGAGAGTGACACTGAGTGTTACACAATCTAATGTCTACAATCTAGTGTTACAGATTGGACTCTGGTAAAAAAGAAACTAATAAAAATGCATAATTCTCAGAGCAGAGGCTTCAGTGCCCTGTGGTGGTTGGGAATGCTGCCCATATTAACCCAGTTCTCTGCTCAATTTGGCCAGTCTCTCACTGGCTGTCAGTTAACCTTCACTGAGACACTGATGACAGCTTAAGTTATGTCCACTTCCTGGGAATTTCTGCAAAATATGATCTTTTCTATTTATCTTTCTATAGCTCTTTATTATGCATTCACGCATAATCTCAAAGGAATTTCATGTAGTAGATAGTATGTTTGTTTTTTTCAGACACATGGGATAGAATGTTATATATACAGAAGTTACATTTTGTCTTTTCCTCTAACCTGCTGTGTAACATTGTTTACATGATACAGCCCCTCAGAGTCTTAATTTTCTTGTTCATAATATGGCAAAAAATTATCCAAATAATGAAAATAAAGATTTATCAACACTAATGTCCATTCTATAATTTGTACTTGATAATTTTCAACTATTATTTAAAACCATTTCTGGCTTTAACTTTTTTTTTTTAATGTACTTGGAGGCAAAGTATGCAATATTGTTAAAATTGTGTCAACTGAGAATAAATGAAACTAGCACAATTATGTTAATCAAGTTCATGAGTGCGTCTAAGCACATATTTTTTATAATTATTTTGGCTGTTCACAAATGTTAAGTTCACCTTTTCCTTTTCTTTTCCTATATTCAAGAAGCTAAAGTTTTCGGGGAACTGAATGCCAGATAAGTCAGTCCTTTCTCTCACTTATTCTCAGCACTGTTCCTGCATAGAAGACATTTAACCTTTCATGTTTCAATTTCTTTATCCACAAACTAGAGGCCATCATCCTGACCTGCATCATCAAAAAGCAATTTCTATTAGCAAATTAATGACTGTTGAGGCAGCTATCAAGGCTGAGCATCCTTCATATTAGATCAGTTTTCAATTACCAAACAGAAAGTGAGCTGTTCCAGGAAGCCCTGATGGGAACACAAGTTTACATTTTTCCTTTCTGCCTGTGAAGGAAAAGTACTGGTCAAAAAGAAGAGGGAATGGCAGGGGGAGGAGAAGGGCAGGGAGGAGAGGTGATAAACCAGTTCAAGGTTGTATTTCCCTGACTTCCTTCCTGCAATGTCGGCCTCACCCTTTATGACAAGGTCTTGGGAAGATATAGTTTATGATGTGCTTCAAGTGTGATAAAGAAGCTGAGAGGTGAGCCCGGGAAGGGTTAGGTGTCCTTGAGGACCGGATGGGCTTGAGTACTCTGTGAGGATGGATGATATTAAATTGAATTATTATTATTAGCACTTAGACAATGTGGAGAGGAAAAGAGGAGAATGGAGAGAGCTAAATTAAAACTGTGGATGGACTACATTGTGAGAGGACATGGAGAGCTGCAGCTGACCTGTAAATATGGCACAGACAACACAGGGAGGGCTGGCTATTGAGTAGGTATTCTTTAATCTCACAAGAAATGAGTTTTACCAGTACATTTTTTATAAAAGTTTGGAGGTATGCCTCTTCTGTGGTTTCACTGAGAACCAAAGATGTAACTAAATAGGATTGCTATTTGGCTCTTTGAGTAACCTCTGTTCAATTCAAAATGGATTCTTCCATTCTGTTCCCCTATATTTGCCCATATTATTCCACCTTCCACAGTACCTTTGTGCTTTTCTGATCCAATTCCTATTCTCCCCACCTTTCATGGGCCAGTTTTGAAATTTCAGTCATAATTTTTATTGGGAGTAGTTGACATTTATGAAGCACTTACCACGTGCCAGGCACTGTGCTAAGCATTTACCATTTGTTGTATTTTCATGTGTGCCCTGAGAGGTAGATTTCATTGACCTTACTTCACACTTGAGAATCTTATCTTAGAGAAGTATAGTAGTTTGAACCCAGGGATCATAGTAAGTGTCAGAAATGAGACTCAATCCTGATTCTATCTGACTCCAAACCTTGTTATCTCCACGAGGCCTGAGCAGATACCTCTAATCTCTACTGATTTGCCAGTCCTACCAGCTGCTTTTCATTTCTGTTGATTTGCCTAGGAGCACACATCAAAGAAATAGGAGGAATTGGGAAAAGTCATTACTCCCCTGAGCAGAATTATTATCCTGAGGATTATCTTGTAGTTGATCTTGATGAACAAAGAAAAAGTAATTAAACCACCAATGGAAGAGAGCTTGAGACCAGAAAAAAAAAAGATATTTAGTATATATGAGGAAATACTGAGCAGTTTACCCATTTTGATACCAGACGGTCTATTTAGAACATCATTCATGTCCCATGGAGCATGCAGTGATGTATATTATTTGATCTATCAGCAGCAATCAACTATTAAAAGATCCCTCCTCTTCAAAATATCATTTTTTTCTTCAGCTTCCACATTGGGAGAACATTGTCCTCTTACTAGGGTTTTCTTTTACTTCATTAGCCTCTATCACCCCAGGCTTCTGTGCCTCTTCTAGATCTTTAACTTTGGTGTACTCCAGGATCTTTCCTTGGCACCCTCCTCATCTCCATTCACTCTTCCTGGGTGACATGGGTGATCTTCTTTATTCTCATAGCTCCAATTTGCATCTCTACAACAATCTGCAAATACTTCATCTCTATCCTTGGTTTCCCTAACTCCAGTTTAGATTATCCAACTAATATTTAAAAATTCTACATGAATGCCTCATAGCCATCTCAAATTTAACCTGGCCAAAACAGAGAAAGGCAACTCCTAATTTTTTATGAAAAAAAATTTTTTCCCAGATCAAGCTTTCCTCATCTTTGTGGGAGAAAAAAACACCTCCATCTACTCAATTGTACAAGTAGGGAATCTAGGGGTTATCCTTGCTGCCTCTCTTTACTCAACCCACTATGCCTCCTCTAATGAGTCTCATCAATTGTTCCTCTAAAGTGTTTCTCAAATTGGTTCACTTCTCTAAATATCCACTATCATTCTAATTCAAGGATTAATAATCTTTTACCTGGACTCTCAAAATAAACATCTACTGACCGCCTGCTTCTCCACATGTCCATGTTCAAGTCATCCTCCAAAATGCCAGAAATGGACTTTTTAAAAGAGTAATCCAGGTTTTGCCACTCATCTGCTCAAACTGTTCTCAGGATGTGCCGTTCCATTTGGGCAAATACTCACTCCCTGACCCTGGCCCACAAAGCTTTGAGTGTGGTGACCCTCATTTCTCATCATTCTTCCTCTTCCTATTAGGGACTCAGTCATTTTGGTCCTTTTTTTCCTTCCTTACACAACTCAAGCTCATTTTTTTTTTAATGATATGTTTTCATTTATTTTTCATTTGGAGAAAAAATAACTTTCTTTCCAAAAGTCTGAAAGCATGCCTTTAAAATATCTTAGACTTTCTTTTTCTTTTATTAGTCATCAATTTTATACATGTTAATGTATATATGTCAATCCCACCTTAGGTCTATCTCCTCTGCCTAGAATGTTTTCCCACCTGACCTTCACAGGGCTTTATATGGCCTCTTATTCCCTTATCATCTTAAATGTCACCTCCCAGGGAAACTAAAGTAGCTTTCAAGTCACCATGATATCAACTTGTTTTACTTATCTGAATAGCATGTATTTTCACCTACTCTATTCATGTTTATTTTCTTTCTATCTCTTCCCTTTTGGTTAGGATGCTAATTTATGAAAAGAAACTTTGTCCATTTTCATACTAGTGATTAGACAATGTTTAGTACTTAGCAGACACTCAGTAGATTTTGTTGAAAGAAAGAAAAAAAAGGAAATAGAAGAAAAAAAGGAATAGAAAAATAGTGATCATCTATACCAATACACTGAGTTTTTATTGTCTAAAGAAAGAATCTGAAATTTGACATAGTATGTAAATGCAGTGATGAAACTGTCACTGAAATTTAGTGAGGCCAGGCAAATGATTAGGAGATAAATGAAGGTTATGCCTTAAAAAAAAAAAAGAAAATCTGTTTAAATAAAGGACATGAGGAAATAATGTAATCAGAGAAACTATTCTATGCCTGAACATAAATCCTCAAACTTGTCTGATGTAGTACAGTGAAAAGCACTTCGGTGATTAAGTAAAAAAGAAAAAAAAGTGAAATCATTGTGAGAAGATACTACACAGAAAATCACTAGACAAAATATATTGTTATAGTTCTTCTAAAATATATCACAAAATGACACACAAGGAAGATAAAATGTAGGAGTGAGAGGCAGACGGAGAGCTTTTTAAATGTTTTCTTATTTTTCCAGCAAAGATACTACCATCTTTGCAATTATTTAAGTAAGAAATCTGAGTATCATACTTGATGATTTTCTCTCCCTCAAAATTCAAATCAAATCAATCACTCAGTCCTTTCTGTAACCTGAATAAAACTGAGTTGCCTAAACAGTTCGGTCTCAGCACATTTTATTCAAAACAAAACAAAAACAACAAAGAAACCTTAGTCAACTTAAGTCTTTACTAAAATTTTTCAAAACCATACCAAAAAACATGAAAAAATATTTTTAAAATCATTTTTTCTCTTTTTGCTCATGGAATATGTATGTGTGTGCATGAGAGAGATAGAGAGTGTGAGAAAGGAAGAGAGAGATTTGTGAGTGTGTGTCTCACACACGGTACTTACCTCAAAATATTTCTTTCATTCTTCTATTTACACTTTATCAACCTTTCTCTTCTCTTTTGCCCAATCCATATTCACTATTCTCTGCCCAACCACACTTTTTGTTCTATCATCCTTTCTTCTGCTAGTAGCTCTTTAGCCAACCCAATGTAAATATAATTAAGCAGATCTAAGATCTTCTCACTTCACCTTCTTACTCACATTCCGGTAGTAGCCATACTCTCTGTCACCCCTTCAACCTTGCAGTCAAAATATTAACAGTTCCCTTACTATGATACTATGTACATCTTAGCAACCTATCTCTTCTGGCTTCTTTCAATTGCTTCTTAGTTGATCTCTCTCACATCTGTGTTTGCACAGTAACCAATAACATATTTTTTTGAAATAAATACATTCAAGACACGTTTCTTGCTTAAAACTCTTAAATAACTTCCAGCTATTAGAGTTAATTCCAAACACTCTCACATAAGCTGAAAGACCTTCCACAAAATGAGACCTTCTGAGTTTTTGAGACTTTCTCATGTCTTGTTCTACAACTTATCCTTATTCTATTACTGCATGAATTCTATCAGTTCTGAACTATTCTGTGTTCCCTCCTGCTTCTGGACCTTATTATAACTAATCTTTCTTACTATAGTATTCCCCCTTCCCTTTTCCCAGCTAATTCTATTCATCCATCAGCTGAATCAGCTAAAATTCCCTCAGCTAAGCTTGAATCCTCCTATCAAATGTGCTCATAGCATAATTACCTTTTCCTCAAAGACTTCATCACAATTGTAATCATTGCACAAGTATTTGTGTAATATTTTTTTCTTCTTAGATGATAAGCTAAGTGAGGGCAATGATATTGTCATTCTTGTCACTAAAGGAATTTAACACACAGATACCACTTGTTGAATAATTGAATGACTAAATGAATACTTAAATAAATCTATTAGAATTCTACATCTGCAAAAGGCAGTGTATGGCATTTTAATGATTCTTCTTGCTGATAAATTTGCCTTTCATAAGGATGAGGAAACACTAAGCTTCCATAATTGACTATGATAAACAGGAGACGTTGATAGGTAGAGTTACAGTGACAGGAATCTTGGGGAAGCATGACCATATCATCTTGGATAAATAACTTTGAGAAAGAAATCTGCAGTCTTTAAAAGTTAACCTAGGGCTTCCTTGGTGGTGCGGTGGTTGAGAATCTGCCTGCTAATGCAGGGGACATGGGTTTGAACCCTGGTCTGGGAGGATCCCACATGCTGTGGAGCAACTAGGTCCGTAAGTCACAACTACTGAGCCTGCCCATCTGGAGCCTGTGCTCTGCAACAAGAGAGGCCGCGACAGTGAGAGGCCTGTGCACCGCGATGAAGAGTGGCTCCCGGAGGACTTCCGAAAGATGGCGGAAGAGTAAGACGCGGAGATCACCTTCCTCTCCACAGATACACCAGAAATACATCTACGCATGGAACAACTCCTACGGAGCACCTACTGAACGCTGGCAGAAGACCTCAGACCTCCCAAAAGGCAAGGAACCCCCCACGTACCTGGTTAGGGCAAAAGAAAAAACTAAACAGAGACAAAAGGATAGGGACGGGTCCTGCACCAGCGGGAGAGAGCTGTGAAGGAGGAAAAGTGTCCACACACTAGGAAGCCCCTTCGCGGGTGGAGACTTCGGGAGGCGGAGTGGGGGAGCTTGGGAGCCGCGGAGGAGAGCACAGCAACAGGGTTGCGGAGGGCAAAGCGGACAGATTCCAGCGCAGAGGATCGGGCCAACCGGCACTCACCAGGCGAGAGGCTTGTCTGCTCGCCCGCCCCGCCCGCCGGGGCGGGCGGAGCTGGGAGCTGAGGCTCCGGCTTTTGTCGGAGCGCCGGGAGAGGACTGAGGTTGGCGGCGTGAACACAGCCTGCAGGGCGTTGGTGCGCCGCGGCTGGCCGGGAGAGAGTCCGGGGAGGGGTCTGGACCTGCCGAAGAGGCAAGAGACTTTTACGTCCCTCTTTGTTTCCTGGTGCACGAGGAGAGGGGATTAAGAACGCTGCTTGAGAGAGCTCCAGGGACGGGCGCGAGCCGCGGCTAAGAGTGCGGAGCCCAGAGACGGACATGGGACGCTAAGGCCACTGCTGCCGCCGCCAGGAGGCCTGTGTGCGAACACAGGTCACTAGCCACACGCCCTTCCGGGGAGCCTGTGCAGCCCGCCACTGCCAGGGTCCCGGGATCCAGGGACGGCTCCCCCGGGAGAGCGCACGGAGTGCCTCAGGCTGCAGCTTCACGCCGGCCTCTGCCGCTGCAGGCCCACCCCGCACTCCGTGCCCCTCCCTACCCCCCCGGCCTGGGTGAGCCAGAGCCTCCGAATCAGCGGCTCCTTTAACCCCATCCTGTCTGAGCAAAGAACAGACGCCCTCCGGCAACCTACACGCACAGGCGGGGCCAAGTCCAAAGCTGAGCCCCTGGGAACTGTGAGAACAAAGAAGAGAAAGGGAAATCTCTCCCAGCAGCCTCAGAAGCAGCGGATTAAAGCTCCACAATCAACTTGATATACCCTGCATCTGTGGAATACCTGAATAGACAACGAATCATCCCAAATTAAGGAGCCCTGTGGATGAAAGGCTCTTGGTGCTGCAGCCAGGAGTCAGTGCTGTGCCTCTGAGGTGGGAGAGCCAACTTCAGGACACTGGTCCACAAGAGGCCTCCCAGCTGCACATAATATCAAACAGCAAAAATCTCTGAGAGATCTCCATCTCAACGCCAGCACCCAGCTTCACTCAAAGACCAGCAAGCTACAGTGCTGGACAGCCTATGCCAAACAACTAGCAAGACAGGAACACAACCCCACCCATTAGCAGAGAGGCTGCCTAAAATCATAATAAGTCTACAGACACCCCAAAACACACCACCAGACGTGGACCTGCCCACCAGAAAGACAAGACCCAGCCTCATCCACCAGAACACAGGCACTAGTACCCTCCACCAGGAAGCCTACACAACCCACCGAACCAACCTTAGCCACTGGGGACAGACACAAAAAACAACAGGAACTACGAACCTTCAGCCTGCAAAAAAGGAGACCCCAAACACAGTAAGATAAGCAAAATGAAAAGACAGAAAAACACACAGCAGATGAAGGAGCAAGATAAAAACCCACCAGACCTAACAAATGAAGAGGAAATAGGCAGTCTACCTGAAAAAGAATTCAGAATAATGATAGTAAGGTTGATCCGAAATCTTGGAGATAGAATGGACAATAGAATGGACAAATTGCAAGAATCAGTTAACAAGGACCTAGAAGAACTAAAGATGAAACAAGCAACGATGAACAACACAATAAATGAAATTAAAAGTACTCTAGATGAGATCAATAGCAGAATAACTGAGGCAGAAGAACGGATAAGTGACCTGGAAGATAAAATAGTGGAAATAACTACTGCAGAGCAGAATAAAGAAAAAAGAATGAAAAGAACTGAGGACAGTCTCAGAGACCTCTGGGACAACATTAAACACACCAACATTCGAATTATAGGGGTTCCAGAAGAAGAAGAGAAAAAGAAAGGGACTGAGAAAATATTTGAAGAGATTATAGTTGAAAACTTCCCTAATATGGGAAAGGAAATAGTTAATCAAGTCCAGGAAGCACAGAGAGTCCCATACAGGATAAATCCAAGGAGAAATACGCCAAGACACATATTAATCAAACTGTCAAAAATTAAATACAAAGAAAACATATTAAAAGCAGCAAGGGAAAAACAACAAATAACACACAAGGGAATCCCCATAAGGTTAACAGCTGATCTTTCAGCAGAAACTCTGCAAGCCAGAAGGGAGTGGCAGGACATATTGAAAGTGTTGAAGGAGAAAAACCTGCAACCAAAATTACTCTACCCAGCAAGGATCTCATTCAGATTTGATGGAGAAATTAAAACCTTTACAGACAAGCAAAAGCTGAGAGAGTTCAGCACCACCAAACCAGCTCTACAACAACTGCTAAAGGAACTTCTCTAGGCAAGAAACACAAAAGAAGGAAAGGACCTACAATAACGAACCCAAAACAATTAAGAAAATGGGAATAGGAACACACATATTGATAATTACCTTAAACGTAAATGGACTAAATGCTCCCACCAAAAGACACAGATTGGCTGAATGGATACAAAAACAAGACCCATGTATTTGCTGTCTACAAGAGACCCACTTCAGACCTAGAGACACATACAGACTGAAAGTAAGGGGATGGAAAAAGGCATTTCATGCAAATGGAAACCAAAAGAAAGCTGGAGTGGCAATTCTCATATCAGACAAAATAGACTTTAAAACAAAGACTATTAGAAGAGACAAAGAAGGACACTACATAATGATCAAGGGATCGATCCAAGAGGAAGATATAACAATTGTAAATATTTATGCACCCAACATAGGTGCACCTCAATACATAAGGCAAATACTGACAACCATAAAAGGGGAAATCAACAGTAACACATTCATAGTAGGGGACTTTAACACCCCACTTTCACCAATGGACAGATCATCCAAAATGAAAATAAATAAGGAAACACAAGCTTTAAATGATACATTAAACGAGATGGAGTTAATTGATATTTATAGGACATTCCATCCAAAAACAACAGAATACACATTTTTCTCAAGTGCTCATGGAACATTCTCCAGGATAGATCATACCTTGGGTCACAAATCAAGCCTTGGTAAATTTAAGAAAATTGAAATTGTATCAAGTATCTTTTCTGACCACAATGCCATGAGACTAGATATCAATTACAGGAAAAGATCTGTAAAAAATACAAACACATGGAGGCTAAACAATACACTACTTAATAATGAAGTGATCACTGAAGAAATCAAAGAGGAAATCAAAAAATACCTAGAAACAAATGACAATGGAGACACAACGACCCAAAACCTGTGGGATGCAGCAAAAGCAGTTCTAAGGGGGAAGTTTATAGCAATACAAGCCCACCTTAAGAAGCAGGAAACATCTCGAATAAACAACCTAACCTTGCACCTCAAGCAATTAGAGAAAGAAGAACAAAAAAACCCCAAAGCTAGCAGAAGGAAAGAAATCATAAAAATCAGATCAGAAATAAATGAAAAAGAAATGAAGGAAACAATAGCAAAGATCAATAAAACTAAAAGCTGGTTCTTTGAGAAGATAAACAAAATAGATAAACCACTAGCCAGACTCATCAAGAAAAAAAGGGAGAAGACTCAAATCAATAGAATTAGAAATGAAAAAGGAGAGGTAACAACTGACACTGCAGAAATAAAAGAGATCATGAGAGATTACTACAAGCAACTCTATGCCAATAAAGTGGACAATCTGGAAGAAATGGACAAATTCTTAGAAATGCACAACCTGCCAAGACTGAATCAGGAAGAAATAGAAAATATGAACAGACCAATCACAAGCACTGATATTGAAACTGTGATTAAAAATCTTCCAACAAAGAAAAGCCCAGGACCAGATGGCTTCACAGGTGAATTCTATCAAACATTTAGAGAAGAGCTAACACCTATCCTTCTCAAACTCTTCCAAAATATAGCAGAGGGAGGAACACTCCCAAACTCCTTCTACGAGGCCACCATCACCTTGATACCAAAACCAGACAAGAATGTCACAAAGAAAGAAAACTACAGGCCAATATCACTGATGAACATAGATGCAAAAATCCTCAACAAAATACTAGCAAACAGAATCCAACAGCACATTAAAAGGGTCATACACCATGATCAAGTGGGGTTTATCCCAGGAATGCAAGGATTCTTCAATATACGCAAATCTATCAATGTGATAAACCATATTAACAAACTGAAGGAGAAAAACCATATGATCATCTCAATAGATGCAGAGAAAGCTTTTGACAAAATTCAACACCCATTTATGATAAAAACCCTGCAGAAAGTAGGCATAGAGGGAACTTTCCTCAACATAATAAAGGCCATATATGACAAGCCCACAGTAAACATCATCCTCAATGGTGAAAAACTGAAAGCATTTCCACTAAGATCAGGAACAAGACAAGGTTGCCCACTCTCACCACTCTTATTCAACATAGTTTTGGAAGTTTTAGCCACAGCAATCAGAGAAGAAAAGGAAATAAAAGGAATCCAAATCGGAAAAGAAGAAGTAAAGCTGTCACTGTTTGCACATGACATGATCCTATACATAGAGAACCCTAAAGATGCTACCAGAAAACTACTAGAGCTAATCAATGAGTTTGGTAAAGTGGCAGGATACAAAATTAATGCGCAGAAATCTCTGGCATTCCTATATACTAATGATGAAAAATCTGAAAGTGAAATCAAGAAAACACTCCCATTTACCATTGCAACAAAAAGAATAAAATATCTAGGAATAAACCTACCTAAGGAGACAAAAGATCTGTATGCAGAAAATTATAAGACACTGATGAAAGAAATTAAAGATGATACAAATAGATGGAGAGATATACCATGTTCTTGGATTGGAAGAATCAACATTGTGAAAATGACTCTACTACCCAAAGCAATCTATAGATTCAATGCAATCCCTATCAAACTACCACTGGCATTTTTCACAGAACTAGAACAAAAAATTTTGCAATTTGTATGGAAACACAAAAGACCCCAAATAGCCAAAGCAATCTTGAGAACGAAAGAAGGAACTGGAGGAATCAGGCTCCCAGACTTCAGACTATACTACAAAGCTACAGTTATCAAGATGGTATGGTAGTGGCACAAAAACAGAAAGATAGATCAATGGAACAGGATAGAAAGCCCAGAGATAAACCCACGCACATATGGTCACCTTATCCTTGACAAAGGAGGCAGAAATGTACAGTGGAGAAAGGACAGCCTATTCAATAAGTGGTGCTGGGAAAACTGGACAGCTACATGTAAAAGTATGAGATTAGATCACTCCCTAACACCATACACAAAAATAAGCTCAAAATGGATTAAAGACCTAAATGTAAGGCCAGAAACTATCAAACTCTTAGAGGAAAACATAGGCAGAAGACTCTATGACATAAATCACAGCAAGGTCCTTTTTGACCCACCTCCTAGAGAAATGGAAATAAAAACAAAAGTAAACAAATGGGACCTAATGAAACTTAAAAGCTTTTGCGCAGCAAAGGAAACCATAAAGAAGACCAAAAGACAACCCTCAGAATGGGAGAAAATATTTGCAAATGAAGCAACTGACAAAGGATTAATCTCCAAAATTTATAAGCAGCTCATGCAGCTTAATAACAAAAGAACAAACAACCCAATCCGAAAATGGGCAGAAGACCTAAATAGACATTTCTCCAAAGAAGATATACAGAGTGCCAACAAACACATGAAAGAATGCTCAACATCACTAATCATTAGAGAAATGCAAATCAAAACTACAATGAGATATTATCTCACACCAGTCAGAATGGCCATCATCAAAAAATCTAGAAACAATAAATGCTGGAGAGGGTGTGGAGAAAAGGGAACCCTCTTACACTGTTGGTGGGAATGTAAATTGATACAGCCACTGTGGAGAACAGTATGGAGGTTCCTTAAAAAGCTACAAATAGAACTACCATATGACCCAGCAATCCCACTACTGGGCATATACCCTGAGAAAACCATATTTCAAAAAGAGTCATGTACCAAAATGTTCATTGCAGCTCTATTTACAATAGCCCAGAGATGGAAACAACCTAAGTGTCCATCATCGGATGAATGGATAAAGAAGATGTGGCACATATATACAATGGAATATTACTCAGCCATAAAAAGAGACGAAATTGAGCTATTTGTAATGAGGTGGATAGACCTAGAGTCTGTCATACAGAGTGAAGTAAGTCAGAAAGAGAGAGACAAATACCGTATGCTAACACATATATATGGAATTTAAAAAAAAAAAATGTCATGAAAAACCTAGGGGTGAAACAGGAATAAAGACACAGACTTACTAGAGAATGGACTTGAGGCTATGGGGAGGGGGAAGGGTAAACTGTGACAAAGCGATAAAGAGGCATGGACATATATACACTACCAAAAGTAAGGCAGTTAGCTAGTGGGAAGCAGCCGCATAGCACAGGGAGATCAGCTCGGTGCTTTGTGACCGCCTGGAGGGGTGGGATAAGGAGGGTGGGAGGGAGGGAGACGCAAGCGGGAAGAGATATGGGAATATATGTGTATATATAACTGATTCATTTTGTTGTGAAGCTGAAACTAACATACCATTGTAAAGCAATTGTACTCCAATAAAGATGTTAAAAAAAAAAAAAGTGGCTCCCACTTGCCACAACTAGAGATAGCCCTCACACAGAAACGAAGACCCAACACAGCAAAAATAAATAAATAAATAAACTCCTACCCCCAACATCTTCTTTAAAAGAAAAAAAAAAGTCCCCCTAATCTCTCTGGTAAGGGCATCAGTAAGCATGCAATATGGGCACTGCAGTTTATCATGTAGATTTTGCCTAACTCCATCAGTATTCAGACTCTTTCCTCTTTCTCTGTGCTTCCTATTTGTTATAGGTTATGTTTCTAGAAACCTTCATAGAGGCAACAATGATGAAAATAATTACTTTCATATTTCTCAGTTCCATACTGATCCTACATTCTCTATGGCAGCTATCATACTGGCTAATTTGTATATGTTTTTCCGGTGCTTGATATGTGTATTCATTTTCTGAAAGAGAAAAATACTAGACGATTACACATATTCTTACTTCCCCTCTGTATTTTCAACTCTCCTCTACTGGAGCAGAGTGACTAAAATGGGAATTAAGTGATGAAGTCATGTTCTAAAGGACATGCACAAAAGATAGAAAGAGGGACATGCAAAAGAAGAGATATGTTGAAAAGAGCCTTTGTACCTTTAAGAAGCTCACCTGGAAAGTTAAAAACCAGAAAGAGGTGAAAAGCAAGAACCAACACTAGATTCAGGTAAACGGTAATTTTTACTCTGTACAGAGCTGGAAGAAGAACACGGCCTAGGGTAGATAAGGTACTGTTAAAAATGACAGCAAAGGCAGAATGATTCATTCCTCTCTTATTTTACTCCCATTTTATCTATCAAGGAGAATGATCTCCAAACTGTAAAGCATAAAACAAAATGCATAAAGAGCAGATCATGAAGGAAGATAGATGCCAAGATCTTCAAATGGCATCCAACTGTTTTAAATAAGCTCAATGCTTAGAGTATTCACTGGACCCATGCTATCTTTTCCACCTGATATTTCCAGTACTTGATAATTCTACTTTAGTGTCCTAATACCTTTTCTGCAACTCTTAAATGGGATGGTATGCTAAAATACCATCCAATGGAGCTTTTCTATAAGCCAAAACTTAAGAGACTGAACCTGTAATCCAATGAGTAGTCCTTGATTGTTCTTCTTGGAATTTGAATCTTATACCATTTCTGTGTTTTATCCATTGTTGGGAATCCCCTTTCCTTCAGCCTGGACAATGTCCATTACTTCTTTAAATTGTGACTGAAGGCTGGAACATAACCTTCTAGGATACTATATTTATCTTGCTCTGTCGAATGACTATAATTGGCCTACCCTCCTCAGATATTTACATGTACCCTGCCATGTCCCTTCCCCTGTTTGTAATGATGAAGCTTCTTTGCTTTAACAGCCAATCTATATTATGACCCTAGATTGTGCCTATTCAAATGCCAGGTCCTAGGTCCAAGAACTATCACCTTTGTGGTAGTTGTACCACTCTGAGTGACACAAAAAGGAAACTGAACTTTTCCTAACATGTTCTCAAGATGCAGGGGATCCCTCTTCTTTGTGGAAACAAAACCTGGGTCTATTTGCATGTTTGTAAGTTTCATACTGACTTTAGAGACTTTGTAAGGACAACCATCCTGAATGCTGCCCCTGCCCCTTCAGCAATGGCTTTCTCAATGCCTTTTTGTTCTCTAGTGTCCTTGACAGACAGGATTCCTCTCCTTCAGGATTCCTTTTTGAAAGCTCAGTCCTCTCATGCTCATCCTAGCCACCTCTGAGCACAAGGTCTAGCACACCTGGATACCAAGAGGGCATTTGTCTGCACGTGTCACTTGTAGAGAACAGGGAAAGCACTTCCTTACCCTCCACCAGAGCATCACTCATTCTAGATTGTCATATATCATTGACATGACATATTCTATTCATAAAAGTTGATCTTAAAGCTATAAAGTATAAATATTGTTTTATTTTTTTAGAAAAAAAAGTAACAGGTATCACATAATTGTTTAGTGACAGAACTCAAATTAAAATCTTAGTTTTATCAGTCTCAGTCTGGATGTTTTTTCTCACTATATTACAATATTTTCTTGGTGTATCAAGGCATTATCTCTTTATAAAAAAATACATTGTGTATTTGGAAATGGATGTCAATATCCAATAGTTTTGGGAAAAAGAATATAAAATTAAATTATGTGCTTTTTAATGTAAGATTTTACATAGACTTTGATATATTTATGTGAATTATGAATCTCCAATGGTGTTATATATAGTATGCAATCCTTCTCAAATTTATAAAGGAGCACAGAGTCCTTTTTTTATCACGGAACATCTTCATGTAGATTTCACTTTGGGAAAGGATGCCTGAATTCATTTCATGGCATTAAGATTGTCTCAATTGCTTTTCTGAGTGAATTCCTGAGTACTATTTTCCTGTTCATTCTTTCTGTGACTTTATTCAGTCCACAGTTTATCTTGTCTGTAACATTTTATTTAATTTCAATTTCCCCATATTCTATTTCCAAATTTTCTAGGTAAGTTTTGGTTTTTTTTCATTGCTGCTTTGTTTCATAGTATCTTGTGTGTGTGCTTTAATGGATGTAATTCCTTCCATTTTCTTTTTAAACATTGTAACTATATTTGTTTATAAAGCTTTGCCATACTGTTCTATAACAATAACTTCATCTGGAGTTTATTCTGTTGATTTTGTATTTTGTTGACTCTGTTAGTATTAGGTTTAATTTATGTTTATATATTTCTATTGTGGATTTACTTTAGTTTTTTCTCTCTCTCTCTTTCCCTCCCTTTCCAGTTATCTTCCTCAATGCAGAGGTCCCATGAGTGCATCTAATTTGTCTGAGAGTGCTAGTTAAGTACTGAGTCTTAAGAAGGCAGTCTTGATCTCTCATCCTATGGAGAAGTCAGAGCTATCACCTATCTATGCAAACTCAGCTAACAGATTTATTATATGCCTGGTCATGAGGTGAAGCTATAAACTTAGAAATACTTGGCAGGACTTCTCTAAACTTCCTTTCTTTCATGAGTAAGGGAGCCCACTCAAGGCATGAACTTTGGGCTCAGGTCTCCCAACTCACATGGGAATTTTTCTTCCCCTTGCCCACAAGATGTGCCATTTCCTGCATACATGCTCAGAACAAAGAATTTTATCCTCACATATTGTAGTATTTTTGGACTACTTCTTGTTCACAGTGATATTGATGTTATTTTAAAATTCAGCTCTCATTTAAAATGTTGTATTAGTCATTCCACAAGTTTGAGGGATAAGGGATTTATTGAAAAATAAATTTATGCTATCTTTTCTATTGGAAGACACTAATTCTTTCTTTACTTTTTTTTTATAGATAGTAAATATATGCGACTTATTTTTAAAACATAGGAAGAAATAAAGGTATATAGGATGAAAAAGCTATTCAGATATTTTAAAAAATTCAACAAAAATCAATGGATCTTATAATATATATGTCATATGTAGAAAAATTTTAAATTTTAAAGAATTGTTTTTAATTGGCTAAGTTTTTTTTTTGAATTTTAATTAATTAATTTTTTTATACTGCAGGTTCTTATTAGTCATCAATTTTGTACACATCAGTGTATACATATCAATCCCAATCACCCAATTCATCACATCATCACACCCACGCACCCGCCGCTTTCCCAAATTGGTGTCCATACATTTGTTCTCTACATCTGTGTCTAATTTTCTGCCCTGCAAAATGGTTCATCTGTACCATTTTTCTAGGTTCCACATATATGCGTTAATATACAACATTTGTTTTTCTCTTTCTGACTTACTTCACTCTGTATGACAGTCTCCAGATCCATCCATGTCTCTACAAATGAAACAATTTCGTTCCTTTTTATGGCTGAATAATATTCCATTATATATGTGTACCACATCTTCTTTATCCAATCATCTGTCGATGGACATTGAGGTTACTTCCATGACCTGGCTATTGTAAATAGTGCTGCAATGAACATTGGGATGCACGTGTCTTTTTGAATTATGGTTTTCACTGGGTATATGCCCAGTAGTGGGATTGCTAGATCATATGGTAATTCTATTTTTAGTTTTTTAAGGAACCTCCATACTGTTCTCCATAGTGGCTGTATCAATTTACATTCCCACCAAGAGTGCAAGAGGGTTCTCTTTTCTCCACACCTTCTCCAGCATTTGTTGTTTGTAGATTTTCAGATGATGCCCATTCTAACTGGTATGAGGTGATACCTCATTGCAGTTTTGATCTGCATTTCTCTAATAATTAGTGATGTTGAGCAACTTTTCATGTGTCTCTTGGCCATCTGTATATCTTCTTTGCAGAAATGTCTATTTAGGTCTTCTGCCCATTTTTGGTTTGTCTTGTTTGTTTTTTTGATATTGAGATGCAGAGCTGCTTGTAAATTTTGGAGATTAATCCTTTGTCTGTTGCTTAATTCACAAATATTTTCTCCCATTCTGAGGGTTGTCTTTTCATCTTATTTATGGTTTCCTTTGCTGTGCAAAACCTTTGAAGTTTCTTTCGGTCCCATTTGTTTATTTCTGTTTTTATTTCCATTACTCTACGAGGTGGATCAAAAAAGATATTGCTGTGATTTACATCAAAGAGTGTTCTTCCTATGTTTTCCTCTAAGAGTTTTATAGTGTCCGGTCTTATATTTATGTTGCTAATCCATTTTGAGTCTATTTTTGTGTATGGTGTTAGACAGTGTTCTAATTTCAGCCTTTTACATGTAGCTGTCCAGTTTTCCCAGCACCAGTTATTGAAGAGAGTGTCTTTTCTCCATTTTATATCCTTGCCTCCTTTGACATAGATTAGTTGACAATAGGTGTGTGGGTTTATCTCTGGGCTTTCTACCTTGTTCCATTGATCTATTTTTCTGTTTTTGTTCCAGTAGCATGTTGTCTTGATTACTGTAGCTTTATAGTATAGTCTGAAGTCAGGGAGCCTGATCCCTCCAGCTTCATTTTTTCCCCTCAAGAATTCTTTGTCTATTCGAGGTCTTTTGTGTCTCAATACAAACTTTAAGATTTTTTGTTCTAGTTCCATAAAAAATGCCATTGGTAATTTGATAGGGATCACATTGAATATGTAGATTGCTTTGAGAAGTATAGTAATGTTAACAATGTTGATTCTTCCAATCCAAGAACATGGTATATGTCTCCATCTGTTTGTATCATCTTTAATTTCTTTCATTAGTGTCCTATCATTTTCTAAACACAGGTCTTTTTTCACCCTATGTGGGTTTATTCCTAGGTATTTTATTCTTTTTGTTGCAGTAGTAAATGGGAGTGTTTCCTTAATTTCACTTTCAGATTTTCCATCATTAGTGTATAGGAATGCAAGAGATTTATGTGCATTAATTTTGTACCCTGAAAGTTTACCAAATTCATTGATTAGCTCTAGCAGTTTCCTGGTGGCATCTTTAGGATTCTCTATGTACAGTATCATGTCATCTGCAAACAGTGACAGTTTTACGTCTTCTTTTCCAATTTGTATTCCTTTTATTACTTTTTCTTCTCTGAGTGCTGTGGCTAGGACTTCCAAAACTATTTTGAATAGTAGTGGCGAGAGTGGACACACTTGTTTTGTTCCTGACCTTAGAGGAAATGCTTTCAGTTTTTCACCATTGAGAATGATGTTTGCTGTGGGTTGGTCGCCTTTATTATGTTGAGGTAGTTTCCCTCTGTGCCCACTTTCTGGAGAGTTTTTATCATGAATGGGTGTTGAATTTTGTCAAAAGCTTTTTCTGCATCTATTGAGATGATCATATGGCTTTTATTCTTCAATTTGTTAATATGGTGTATCACATTGATTGATTTGTGTATATTGAAGAATCCTTGCATCCCTGGGATAAATCCCACTTGATCATGGTGTATGATCATTTTAATGTGTTGTTGGATTGTGTTTGCTGGTATTTTGTTGAGGATTTTAACATCTATATTCATCAGTGATATTGGTCTGTAATTTTCTTTTTTTCTAGTATCTTTATCTTGTTTTGCTATCAGGGTGATGGTGGCTTCATAGAATGAACTTGGGAGTGTTCCTTCCTCTGAAAGTTTTTGGAAGATGTCGAGAAAGATGGGTGTTATTTCTTCACTAAATGTTTGATAGAATTCACCTTTGAAGCCATCTGGTTCTGGAGTTTTGTTTGTTGGAATATTTTTAATCACAGTTTCAATTTCATTACTTGTGAATTGGCAGTTCATATTTTCTATTTCTTCCTGGTTCAGCCTTGGAAGGTTATACCTTTCTAAGAATTTGTCCATTTCATCCAGGTTGTCCATTTTATTGGCAGTAGAGTTGCTTGTAGTAGTTTCTTAGGTTGCTTTGTATGTCTGCGGTGTCCATTGTAACTTCTCCTTTTTCATTTCTAATTTTATTGATTTGAGTCCTCTCCCTCTTTTTCTTCATAAGTCTGGCTAATGGTTTATTAATTTTGTTTATCTTCTCAAAGAACTAGCTTTTAGTTTTATTGACCTTTGCTATTGTTTTCTTTGTTTCTGTTTCATTTATTTCTGCTCTGATCTTTATGATTTCTTTCCTTCTTCTAACTTTGGGTTTTGTTTGCTCTTCTTTCTCTAGTTCCTTTAGGTGTAAGGTTAGATTTTTTTTATTTGTGATTTTTCTTGTTTATTGAGGTAGACTTGTATAGCTATAAACTTCCCTCTTAGAACTGCTGTTGCTGCATCCTGTAGGCTTTGGATGTCGTGCTTTAAATGTCATTTGTCTCTAGGTATTTTTTGATTTCCTCTTTGATTTCTTCAGTGATCTCTTGGTTATTTAGTAACGTATTGTTTAGCCTCCCTGTGTTTTTATTTTTCTCCCTGTAATTCCTTTCTAATCTCATAGTGTTGTGATCAGAAAAGATGCTTGATATGATTTCAATTTTCTTAAATTTACTGAGGCTTCATTTGTGACTCAAGATGTGATCTATCATGGAGAATGTTCCATGCACACTTGAGAAGAAAGTGTAATCTGCTGTTTTTGGATGGAATGCCTTATAAATATCAATTAAATCTATCTGGTCTATTGTGTCATTTAAAGCTTCTGTTTCCTTATTTATTTTCATTTTCCATGATCTGTCCATTGGTGTAACTGATGTGTTAAAGTCCCCCACTATTATTGTGTTACTGTCGATTTCCTCTTTTATAGCTGTTAGCAGTTGCCTTATGTATTGAGGTGTTCCTATGTTGTGTGCATATATATTTATAATTGCTATATATTCTTGTTAGATTGATCCCTTGATCATTATCTAGTGTCATTCCTTGTCTCTTGTAACATTCTTTATTTTAAAGTCTATTTTATCTGATATAAGTATTGCTACTCTAGCTTTCTTTTGATTTCAATTTGCATGGAATATCTTTTCCATCCCCTCATTTTCAGTCTGAGTGTGGTCTGAAGTGGGTCTCTTGTAGACAGCATATATGTGGGTCTTGTTTTTGTATCCATTCAGCGAGCCTGTGACTTTTGGTTGGAGCATTTAATCCATTCATGTTTAAGGTAGTTATCAATACGTATATTCCTATGGCCATTTTCTTAATTGTTTTGGGTTTGTTTTTGAGGTCCTTTCCTTCTCTTGTGTTTTTCACTTACAGAAATTCCTTTAGCATTTGTTTTAGAACTGGTTTGGTGGTGCTGAATTCTCTTAGTTTTTGTTTGTCTGTAAAGCTTTTGGTTTCTTCATCAAATCTGAATGAGATCCTTGCCGGGTAGAGTAATCTTTGTTGTAGTTTCTTCCCTTTCATCACTTTAAGTATATTGTGCTACTCCCTTCTGGATTGTAGAGTTTCTCCTGTGAAATCAGCTGTTAACCTTATGGGAGTTTACTTGTATGTTATTTGTCATTTTTCCCTTGCTGCTTTCAATAATTTTTCTTTCTCTTTAATTTTTGCCTATTTGATTACTATTTGTCTTGGCATGTTTCTCCTTGGGTTTATCCTGCATGGGACTCACTGCAGTTACTGGGCTTAGGTGGCTATTTCCTTTCCCATGTTAGGGAATTTTTTATTATAATCTCTTCAAATATTTTCTCTGGTCCTTTCTCTCTCTCTTCTCCTTCTGGGACTCCTATAACGTGACTGTTTCTGTGTTTAATGTTGTCCCAGAGGTCTCTTAGGCTGTCTTCATTTCTTTTCATTCATTTTTTCTTTATTCTGTTCCACAGTAGTGAATTTCACCATTCTGTCTTCCAGGTCCCTTATCCATATTGTTTAGCCTCCATGCGTTTTTGTTTTTATGTTTCTTTCCCTGTAATTCACTTCTAATCTCATAGCATTGTGGTTAGAAAAGATGCTTGATATGATTTCAATTTTCTTAAATTTACTGAGGCTTGATTTGTGACTCAAGATGTTATCTATCATGGAGAATGTTCCATGCACACTTGAGAAGAAAGTGTAATCTATTGCTTTTGGATGGAATGTCCTTCTGCCTCAGTTATTCTGCTATTGATTCCCTCTAGTGTAGTTTTCATTTCAGTTATTGTATTGTTCATTTCTGTTTGTTTGTTCTTTAATTCTTCTAGATCTTTGTTAAACATTTCTTGCATCTTCTCAATCTTTGCCTGCATTCTATTTCTGAGGTCCTGGATCATCTTCACTATCATTATTCTGAATTCTTTTTCTGGAAGGTTGTCTGTTTCCACTTCATTTAATTGTTTTCTTGGGTTTTATCTTATTCCTTCATCTGGTACATAGCTCTCTGTATTTTCATCTTGTCTCTCTTTCTTTGAATGTGTTTTTATTCCACAGGCTGCAGGATTGTTGTTCTTCTTTCTTCTGCTGTCTGCCATCTCAGAAGACCCTGCTTTTTAATTGTGATTGTTAATATGCTTCACACTTAAGTGTGGTAAGAGACCAAAGGGTCGCTAAATACATAAGAAGAATTCAATGGCAGAAAAAAAAATTATCTGATAGAGGAAGATAATGTAGGGAACAGACAAAATTAAATAAATACCCTTCTCATAATTATCTTCAGCTATACCAAGAGCAAAATCCACAGATAAGACAAAAAATAATTGTATTTAATTTTTTTTTAAAAAGGAAAAAAATTTCTGGAAATGTAAAATATTAGGAATCAAGTAAAGTTAGAACATAATGTCAAAATTTTCCATAAAGTGTAACATAAAAACAGTGGAAATTAAAGCTATAACAGAAAAGTCTAACATAATCAATCCAAGACCTAAACAGCTGATATAGAGTCCAGAGCAAACATAAGAAATACCTATTTTGGAGAAATAATAACCATTTTTTAAAGTCAAGGACATGGAAATCTGCATTGAAAGATGGATGTCCATCTAGTGTCCAGCATAGTGAAAAATAGTATATCCATCATAAAATAAATTATCATGATATTTCAGAACATGGGATGTTGATGGAATTATTAGTCACACAAAAAATAATGATTTGTATGGATTATAGTTTCAAAATAGCAAGAATGGATGTTAGAACCTAATAACTTCAACACTCTGAGTAAACATCATTTTCAACATAGAATTTAGTAACCAAACTATCAACTGAATGTGAGGACAAAATAAAGACAAAGAAGACTCAAAAAAATTTAACTATCAGTCACCTTTATGTGAGAAGCAACATGATGATGTGGTCTAGAAACATGCAGTTAGTCAACCAAGACAGATTAAGATTTCATATCCAGGAAGAAGGAATGTAATCATACTAGGAGAACATTTAAGAGAATTCTTTAGACTATAATGAAGAAGCATTCTTTGAGAGAACATTCAAGTCTAGATTGTAGTTAGAAGATAGAAAGTTCTGGTAGGAAACTCCTCAGGGAATAGAAAATGATAACAGAATATCTGATATGGTAACATATTCAGGAAAAATGTGGGGTTTGTGTTTACTGGATAGAGCAAGAGAGAAAAGGAAAGGTCAATAGAAAACTAATGGAAAGCAAACTGTTGTGAAGAAAGGGAATGTAATACCAATATATTATTTGGCTCAGCAGTGAACAATATTTATATAATTATTATAAGATTAATATAGCTATGGTTTTAACTGAGTGACTTATTATTTGCATATATGTGGAAGATGAGATGCAGATGTTGTATGAGGAATAATGTCTAAGTCAATACAAAATAATGCATTATTTGCATCTTTAGAAATATGAAGGTGATTACTAGAAGACACAACAAAAGGAGCTGTATAAGAGGTATATTGGGACATGGGATTGTCATTAAGAACTATTTGTGTTTTCAAATTATGTGTATGCATTCTGCAGATAAACATTAGACCTAAACCAAACACAAAAACCTTCAGTGCTCTCTTGCCTCTCTCTCTTTCTCTCCCTGTCTTTTCCATGAAGCTTTCCACCATCCATCCAGTTCCTTTATTTGTCCCTAGAGTCAACCACAAAACACAGAAAATGATGAGCAACCATTTTCTCACTTCCTCCAAGAATGATACATACATAACTAGTGCCATCTTAGATACATGGGAAAGAAGTTGATTCATTATATTCAATGGATACCTTAGGTGATTAAGACAATTCTCTTGCTGAATAGGTGGAGAAAATATGTACTTGGGCTCTGTTAACACTTAACTTATTGTTTTGATTATCTCTGCATAGTACCTCCTCCCATTATATCCATGATATTTCTATCATTCTGCCTATACTAACTTTTTGCTTTCTAATTTTCTGCTCCAAAGCCTGTTTCTTCCTCTAGTTTCTTTAAAGGCAGAACTCTATCCTATTTTTCAGATGCTAAAACATTGTCTGATATTTAATATATGACTCATAGATCTTGATTTCGTTTTGCTAATTAATCCATGTGTATGCATTTTAGAAGACTGAAGTGTCTCTGCCAAAAATGGTGGGCAATTGAAAAAGCCAAGTCATACATCCATATTACCACTAACCAGCTGAATGCACTTGGAAAAGTTTACACTCTTGGAGGCTTGTTTCCTCATTTACTCAGTGGTGTTGGTAATATGTTAGCTAAACATCTCATGGGACTGTTGCTAATACCCAGAGAGAAGATGAAGGAGGTGATATTGAGAACAATCTATCCAGCACCTAGGAGCTTAGAGTTAAGGACTCCTTACAACAAGTCTTACGGTCCTTCCTGCATGGTAAGGCTGGTCTTCCAAACCTAGTGAAGTGTTTACATTTGCAAAGATGGTCCAAAGTTAACCAGAACCCCCCAGTGTGGTAGGCTCAAAAAAGTGACAAAGGTTTGGGCTTAAATAAGGTAATTCTGAGTATAGTATTGAGTTTAAATAATGCCATCACATAAAGAAATGCATAGGAGGGTTTTCTGTCCCTGGCCCCTGCATGTGCTGAATACACAGTGAGGTCTTAGGGTTTATTGACAAGATATCAGCAAAAGGTGAGCTATAGACAGATCTGATAAAAGTTGGACAGTGCTATGCACAAATAGCTCCCACTGAAGGCCAGCAAAATGCAAAATGAATAAGATCTCTCTCTGTGTATGTGTGTGTGTTGTATAAACAAACTTTACCCAAAATAATTTTCCAAAATCTGTTAATCTACTGACTTTCCCCATCACCACTGGGAAATGAGAATTGAAAATATTTAAATATTGGCAGAGGGATGGGATCTGGGTGGCAAACCAATATTCTCCATTAAAGTTTGAGGTTTAAAGATCCATTTATCAAAACCTTTGGTGTGTGCCCAAGTCTTCCTGAATTAATGCATGCGTGCATATGAAAATCAATGTTTCCTGCCCATATAAACACTGCAGCTCTGAATCAATCTCTCAAAGCTGAAGAGGGTTAAATATTTAAACAAGCTATGTATTGAAATACATTTTTAATGCCGTGAAGTCATTCTGATGAAAGATTACTCAGGAGCCTTCATTACTGAGTGTAGAGAGTAATGTGGTATTATCGGAACAGATGGCCCAACTGTCTGTGGGCCCTGGCCCCCCTCAAGGTAGATTCAAATACTACTCCTAGAGTCAGCTGTTGGTAGCCAGTGGCCTGAATGGATGGCTGCCTGCACACCACACATCCCTGCATGACAGCCATGCTGGCTGCTGTCTTGGGGAATATTTCCTTAAGGAGTCAAATGCTGATTTGATTTGACTTGATTTCTTTGTGAGCACGTCATGCTTCTGCTGGTTGTTTTGAGCAGAAGCTGTTGTTCAGGAATCCAGAGTGGATGAGATGACCGTTTAGCTGCTTGTTGTCTGATTTCAGCTGGGGTACTCTCAAAAGTCTGAATGGAGTACGATTTAAGGCTACCTATTTTGCTACCTGTTTCTGATGAGACATTATAGTGAGTAGAAAGGGCACTTCATTGTGCTTAAATTTGAATGTCCTGAGCTGTAGTGCTTTTGCCCTTGATTACTAGCTGTGTGGCTTTGGGAAACTTGCATAATTGTTCTGAGCCCAGTTATTTTTAAATGTGATCCCTTATACTCCTTTCTTTTATAGCTTTCTCTGACCAGATTTTCAGTCTTGTGATTACAGGAAAGAATCGTATAGAGAATATTAGTGATAGAAAGAGGACTGGATTCAGATCCAGATGGAGGGATCTGGTCTCCAAACACATTTCAAGCCCCTTTGCCTCACTGAATCTCACTTTTGTTGTCTCTAAAATGACATGAAACTTCCTGTTCTATCTACCTCTACTGAACATTTTGAGGAATCTGTAAAAATACTGAAAAATGTCTGTTAAAAGGATACATTTCTGATTGTGAAAGCTAGGGATGAGCAAATGGGGAAGATTATGACATCGTGAGGAGGAGGGGTCTGAGGTGACCAGTGCGACTGGTACATTTCAGAGCATATGGGTAATCTGTAAATTAAACTCCGTGCTGTCCTAAGTCAGATTAGCTAAGTGACTCTGTTCACCGTTGCTTTCCAAGCCCAAATGTGGGAGGAAATATGTCACCATAAACAACCATCTGAGTTTTATTTATTTGAGTATCAATCAGGTCAAGACTAGAAGCCACATGGGCTACCAAGAGACCATAAGTGATGAGCACATATTGTGGTTTTGCATTTGGATGATGAACGAAATTTATAAAGGTAAATGTAATACTCGATGAAAATCATTACATTCTTGAGCCAGATATTGACTGAATTAAACATTTCTGAGGTTTTTCTAATGTGCTATTGGTGACAGGTATTCAGTAAAGAATAACACTCTTCAGGGAGAGAAAATAAAGAACACACACTCTTCTAAGTAGCCACAATCTTCTGCGGGAAGCGTGAAAAGGGAAAAGTTGGAGAGGATTTAAAAGAACACTTGGCAGCTTTCACATACAGCCTCCTTGTTACAATCCCACTAATTTGCCAAGGATCAAATCATCAACTGTAAGAGGAATTGGATCCAGACATTTTGAGTCACAGACTGATAGCTGCCATTTTCATTAGGTAAAGCCTGTCATTCCCTCTGCTTGCTTATTAGCTGCAGAGGCTGATAGCTATATATGTACCGCAGGGGCAGGCAGGTGCCAAGCCCTGCGGTCCTGCACTGGTTTGGCATGTTCAGGGTCTCTAGTTTCATTATTTCTTTTTCCTACAGATTAACTGTTTTCTACATCCCACTTATTAATTTCACTTCCACTCAGAGGCATTACAGCTATACCATAGGCATCCAACAATATGTCCCTACTGGCAATGTCACCATTTCTTCCCTGTCCCTTGTAACTCATTATTGAACAAATTGCTTCCTGGTCAAGTCATATGATTCCTTCTGAACTTATAATAGTTAAGGGACATGTGTGAACTTGATCTCTGGAGGTCAATCTATTAAACCAATGCATGAATCCTCTGGAATATTCCACACAATTTCTTGCTTCTTTCAGTTTGTTTTCTCAATCCCTTCCACCTAGAATATCTATATGCCACTCCCTTGGGATGTTTAAATTTTTCCTACCCTTTCTGTTTCTAAGTAATCTTCATGATTTCCATGGAGCATCTCCTAACCACCTAACTTTGTATGTTCTTTTACTAATCTGAACTATGATACCACATGCCTTTGAAACACTTCTTTGTCACATAAAATACAGTATCACACTGTTAGCTAGGTGTTGGGGGTGCACTAGTGAATTATCCGTAGTCCTTATCTTCTGCCACCTAACTAGCCTGTGTGATTTTGAGAAAATGATTAATCACTCTCATCTACCATGGAAATAATACCTCCTCTACAAATTGTTGTAAGAACAAAATAAGAAAGTGTGAAATTCTTTTGTAAATTTTAAAGTACTACATGAACACAAGGTATTGATTTTATTATGCCTACTTCCAATCATATTTGTTTGCAATCATTTGGTGTATAAAGATCAAGATATCTTTGGTTGGTTTTAGCAGAGTGATTTGCACATAAAAATTGAATTGATTGATTCATTTGTGACTTCAGATTTATGATCCAAGGGTCTAATAATATTTCAAAATTTTAGCAGTCCATGACTGAGGTTTTGAGTTTCCTTTCTCTTTAGTCCTTGCAAGTTCAAATGGAGTTGTTTCCCATCTATATGAGATTGTGGTCACTCAAACATGGAGGCTATATGGGGCTGGGGTTCTGGGCATGTGTCCTCCATATAATCTCATTATACTTTACTCATAACTTTCCAGTTTAGAAAAGAAATCATGGCCAGCTGTTCTTCATCAACTTTTTATTTGAGTTAACTGATTTTAAAGTCTGCTAGCCTCATTTTGGTGTTAGAACTTTTAGCAAAAATATCTTCAGACACAAATAATAAAGAAGAATAACAAAATTGAGCAGTAAATTTTGAATGCATCAATTTTTTTTATTTTTTAAAAGTATATTCATGTATATATTCATGTGTGTTAGTCCATATAATCTTTTGGGCATGCTCATGAATGAAAACATTCTAAAACTTATTTTATAGATAAGAAGTAGAAGGAAACTAGCTTATTTGAAGAGGCAATTATAAAATCAGTTTTGCATATTATCTATCCAAATCACCTTATCCTGGGACAGAGGAGTGATCTAACTAGATATCTGTGTGAGAAAAAAAATTGTGGAGAGTGACTCTTGCCCCCCAAACCACAAAGAGCACTGCCATTAGGTTTGTAAGCAGAATCAAAACTTGAGAATGTGCTCAAGGAAGCTGCTGGAGGAGGAAATCTGAATGAATTGTTAGTGGAAGACACCACACATCATGTCATCTTGTAAGACATTCATTGTCAGATATAAAAGAAAAATTATTTTGTGAATGAAAAACAAATAAATGTACAATAATTGGATATAGTTTTCTTATTTTCAATTTATTTTAATTGAAATAATTCTTTTAGACTTCTTTCGACATAGATTGTTAGGAAAACCTCTGTTGTATATACATGAAAATAAACCTATGTAAGATACACTGGTTTTGGAGGTCCTCAGTCTTTTCTAACTCTGACTTTTCTCAATGACTTCTCTACTTGGACATTGATGCTCATGTATTTGCAAGTTATATTGTCTTCTGAGCCATGAAGAGAATTGATGAGTCAGCATTCCTTAAAAGGGTGCTCTAGTATTGCCTCCATGAGTTTTTTGGGTTTAGCTTATCGGGTTTTGGGTTTTTTGTTTTGAAACTGCTGTGACTCACTCTTGAAATTAACTTAAGGATGATTGCTACAGTAGTAACTGTTGTTATTTTGTGATCTCAGAGGTGTAAAATATGGTGAGACAAATTCATTTTGGTTGTCTGTGAGTATATGGAAATAGGAAATGAATCTGTAGTCAGGGGTTAGAGAGTGGCATAAAACCAGGAGTCCAGCAAATATAGCAAAAGACTGGAGGTCATTCTTTGGATAGTTGTGGGGTTGGAGATGACTTTTATGCACTCTCTGGGGCTGATACAGTGGTGGAAATGGGAGAGTAAACTAAAAATGAATAATAACCCAGGACAAGGTCTACCCCATTATTTAAAGATTGGACCTGCACAGTTACAATATAATTACTCACAAAACAATCTGTACAATACCGTTTAGAGGTGACAGCTGTAAAATAGACATCAGGCATCCTGAGTGCAAATCGCACTTTTGTCGTTAACTTGTGAGACTTGACTTAGGTGATTGTTATTTTCCTCATCTGAAAAGAAAGGATCCTACTTGCTTCCCTTTCCTCACTCTAAGGATTACTATTGGCTTCCATAGACAGTTATTTAATAGCTGCTACATACAAGGTAACCAGGTAGGTCTACCCGCATCTGGCTTTAAACATGAACCTACAGCAGAGGGTCCTCATATTACACATAAGGAACCTGACACTTAAGTCTGTTGAGTCACCAGGACTAGTTCAACTCACTACTAAACAGCAGAGATGGGATTAAATATAGACCTATTGATTCAATCCAGTTTTCTTTTGTTATATCATGTAAGAAAAATCGGGAGATGTAAGAAGGAGGAGATATGAGGATATATGTATATGTATAGCTGATTCACTTTGTTATAAAGCAGAAACTAACACACCATTGTAAAGCAATTATATTCCAAAAAATATGTTAAAATAAAAAGAATGAAATTATAACACGAATGGTATGTAATGAAATAAACGAATGGTATGTAATGAAACTTAAAAGTTTTTGCACAGAGAAGGAAACCATAAACAAGATGAAAAGACAACCCTCAGAATGCAAGAAAATATTTGCAAACAAAGCAAATGACAACGCATTAATCTCCAAAATGTACAAGCAGCTCATGCAGCTTAATACCGGAAAAACAAGCCAATCCAAAACTGGGCAGAAGACCTAAATAGACATTTCTCCAAAGAGGATATACAGATTGCCAACAAACACAAGAAAGGATGCTCAACATCACTAATCATTAGAGAAATACAAATCAAAACTACAATGAGATATCATCTCACACCAGTCAGAATGGCCATCATCAAAACATCTACGAACAATGAATGCTGGAGAGGGTGTGGAGAAAAGGGAGCCCTCTTGCACTGTCAGTGGGAATGTAAATTGATACAGCCACTATGGAGAACAGTATGGAGGTTCCTCAAAAATCTCAAAATAGAACTACCATATGACCCAGCAATCCCACTACTGGGCATATACCCTGAGAAAACGATAATTGAAAAAGGATCATGTACCACAATATTCACTGCAACTCTATTTAAAATATCTAGGACATGGAAGCAACCTAAGTGCCCATTGACAGATGAATGGATAAAGAAGATGTGACACATATATACAGTGGAATATTAGCCATAAAAAGAAATGAAATTGAGTTATTTGTATTGAGGTGCATGGACCTAGGGACTGTCAAACAGAGTGAAGTAAGTCAGAAAGAGAAAAACAAATACCATATGCTAACACATATATATGGAATCTAAAGAAAAAAAAAAGTGGTTCTGAAGAACCTAGGGTCAGGACAGGAATAAAGACGCATATGTAGAGAATGGACTTGAGGACACAGGGAGGGGAAAGGGTAAGCTGGAACGAAGTGGGAGATTGACATGGACCTATATACACTACCAAATGTAAAATAGGTAGCTAGGGGGAAGCAGCCGCATAGTACAGGGAGATCAGCTCGGTGCTTTGTGTCAACTTAGAGGGATGGGATAAGGAGGGTGGGAGGGAAGTGCAAGAAGGAGGAGATATGGGGATGTATGTATATGTATAGCTGATTCACTTTCTTGTACAGCAGAAAATAACACACCATTGTAAAGAAATTATACTCCAATAAAGATGTTAAAAAGAAAAGAATAATTGGGAGAGCTTAACACAAAATAAAGGGCTATAGGGGAATAGTGTGTTAATGATATAGTCACTTTGTATATGGAAAATTTCGATGTCAAATATTTTGATTAAAGTCTTGCTTCTTTTCTTGATGAGGAGATGCACAAATGCTGTTTACTGAAGAATCTTATTCTGTGCCCTTAGAGTTTTTTTCTGTGTCTCCCTCACCTCTACCACCATCACTACCAAACTCGAAGTTGATTGTTTTCTGAGAAACTGGGACTAAATAGGAATCAGATTGCAAGTCAGTCCCAACAACGCCATATTTAACAACACCTACAAGATAAAAGTTACATACTCAAAGTAATCCAGAGTGCATAAATGAATACTCACAGAGCTCTTATCACAAGCTTGGCATTGTGTTCTGTGATTTTATATTTGTCAGTTCATAAAATTCTTGCTATCTTGCTGATTAGAAAACTGAAGCTTTGGCAGTTACCCAGTTTATCCAAATTCATATAGATAGGTCTTTTGAGTCACTGCTTATCCCATTCTAGCCATGAGATTCTTTTCAAGGGCAGTAGAAATCAGGACCAGTCAAATTCAAATTCCTGTGGTAACACTATAAGTACCTGTGTTTCTGTTGCCAGGGGATTTTTAAAAAGGGAGTGCACAGGAATTACAAGATGGCAGATCAGGGAGCAAACTTTCTCTTCTGGCTGCACTGCATGGCATGGGAGATCTTAGTTCCCCAACCAGGAATCTAACACTTGTCCCCTGAAGTAGAAGTGTGGAGTCTTTTTTTTATTTTTTTACATCTTTATTGGAGTATAAATGTTTTACAATGGTGTGCTAGTTTCTGCTTTATAACAAAGTGAATCAGTTATGTATATATACATATATCTCTATATCTCTTCCCTCTTGCATCTCTCTCCTTCCCACTCTCGCTTTCCCACCCCTCTAGGTGTTCACAAAGCACTGAGCTGAACTCCCTGTGCTATGTGGCTCCACCCCACTAGCTATATGTGTTAGCATACTGTATTAGTTTTTCTCTTTCTGACTTACTTCACTCTGTATGACAGACACTAAGTCCATACACTGCACTACATATAACTCAATTTCATTTCTTTCTGTGGCTGAGTAATATTGCATTGTATATATGTGTCACAATTCTATATGCATTCATCTGTTATGGACACTTAGGTTGCTTCCATGTCCTGGCTATTGTAAATAGAGCTGCAATGAACATTGTGGTACATGACTCTTTGAATTATGGTTTTCTCAGGGTATATGCCCAGTAGTGGGATTCCTGGGTCTTATGGTAGTTCTATTTTTAGTTTCTTAAGGAAACTCCATACTGTTCTCCATAGTGGCTGTATCAATTTACATTCCCACCAACATTGTAAGAGGGTTCCCTTTTCTTCACACACTCTCCAGCATTTATTGTTTATAGATCTTTTGATGATGGCCATTCTGACTGGTGTGAGGTGATATCTCATTTTGGTTTTATTTGCATTTCTCTAATGATTAATGATGTTGAGCATCCTTTCATGTGTTTGTTGGCAATCTGTATATCTTATTTGGAGAAATGTCTATTTAGGTCTTCTGCCTATTATTGGATTGTTTTTCTCGTTTGTTTTTTTTAATTGACCTGCATGAGCTGCTTATATATTTTGGAGATTAATCCTTTGTCAGTTGCTTCATTTGCAAATATTTTCTCCCATTTTGAGGGTTGTCTTTTCATCTTGTTTATGGTTTCCATTGCTGTGCAGAGCTTTTAAGTTTATTAGGTCCCATTTGTTTATTTTAGTTTTCATTTCTATTTCTCTAGGAGGGGGTTTAAAAAGGATTTTGCTGTGATTTATGTCATAGAGTGTTCTGTTTATGTTTCCTCTAAGAGTTTTAGAGTGTCTGGCCTTACATTTAGGTCTTTAATCCATTATGAGTTCTTTCTGTATATAGTGTTAGTAAGTGTTCTAATTTCATTCTTTTACATGTAGCTATCCAGTTTTCACAGCATCATTTATTGAAGAGGCTGTATTTTTTCCATTGTATATTCTTGCCTCCTTTATCAAAAATAAGGTAACCATATGTAAGTGGGTTAATCTCTAGCCTTTCTATCCTGTTCCATTGATCTGTATTTCTGGTTTTGTGCCAGTACCATAATGTCTTGATTACTGTAGCTTTGTAGTATAGTCTGAAGTCATGGAGGCTGATTCCTCCAGCTCTGCTTTTCTTTCTAAAGATTTATTTGACTACTCAGAGTCTTCTGTGTTTCCATACAAATTGTGAAATTTTTTGTTATAGTTCTGTGAAAAATGACAGTGATAGTTTGATAGGGATTGCATTGTATCTGCAGATTGCTTTGAGTAGTACAGTCATTTTCACAATGTTGATTCTTCCAATCCAAGAATGTGGTATATGTCTCCATATGTTTGTATCATACTTAATTTCTTTCATCAGTGTCTTATAGTTTTCTGCATACAGGTCTTTTGTCTCCTTAGGTAGGTTTATTCCTAGGTATTTTATTCTTTTTGTTGCAGTGGTAAATGGCAGTTTTCCTTAAAGAAACTTTCAGATTTTTAATCATTATTGTATAGGAATGCAAGAGATTTATGTGCATTAATTTTGTATCCTATCACTTTACCAAATTCATTGATTAGCTCTAGGAGTTTTCTCATAGTGTCTTTAGGATTCGCTATGTATAACATTATCTGCAAATAATGACAGCTTTAATTCTTCTTTTCTGTTTTGGATTCCTTTTATTTCTTTTTCTTCTCTGATTGCTGTGGCTAAAACTTTCACAACAAAGTTGAACAATAGTGGTGAGAGTGGATAACCTTGTCTTGTTCCTGATCTTACTGGAAACAATTTCAGTTTTTCACCATTGAGGCCGATGTCAGCTGTGGGTTTGTTGTATATGGCCTCCATTATGTTGAGGTAAGTTCCCTCTATGCCTACTTTCTGGAGGTTTTCTTTTCATAAATCGATGTTGAGTTTTGCCAAAAGCTTTCTCTGCATCTATTGACATGATTATATGGTTTTTCTCCTTCAGTTTGTTACTATGGTGTATCACATTGATTTGCGTATATTGAAGAATACTTGCATCCCTGGGATAAACCCCACTTGATCATGGTGCACGATACTTTCAATGTGCTGTTGGATTCTGTCTGCTAATATTTTGTTGAGGATATTTGCATCTATGTTCATCAGTTATATTGGCCTGTAGTTTTCTTTCTTTGTGACATCTTTGTCTGGTTTTGGTATTAGGGTGATGGTGGACTTGTATAATGAGTTTGGGAGTATTCCTCTCTCTGCTATATTTTAGAAGAGTTTGAGAAGGATAGGTGTGAGCTCTCCTCTAAATGTCCAAAATAATTCGCCTGTGAAGCCTTCTGCTCCTGGGCTTTAGCTTGTTAGAATATTTTAAATCACAGTTTCAATTTCAGTGCTTGTGATTGGTCTCTTTATATTTCTGTTTCTTCCTGGTTCAGTCTCAGAAGGTTGTGCTTTTCTAAGAGTTTGTCCATTTCTTCCAGGTTCTCCATTTTACTGGCATAGAGTTGCTTGTAGTAATATCTCATGATCGTTAGTACTTCTGCAGTGTCAGTTTTTACTTCTCCTTTTTTGTTTCTATTTCTATTGATTTGAGTCTTCTCCCTATTTTGTTTGATGAGTCTGCCTAATGGTTTGTCAATTCTGTTTATCTTCTCAAAGAACCAGCTTTTAATTTTTTTGATCTTTGCTATTGTTTCCTTCATTTCTTTTTCATTTATTTGTGATCTGATCTTTATGATTTCTTTACTTCTGCCTACTTTGTGTTTTTTTGTTTTGTTTTGTTTTTCTTTCTCTAATTGCTTTAGGTGTAACTTCAGGTTGTTTATGTGAGATGTTTCTTCTTTCTTAAGTTAGCTTTGTTTTGCTATAACTTTCATCTTCAAACTGATTTTGCTGTATCCAATAGGTTTTTGTCATCAGGATTTCATTGTCTTTTGGTTTTAGGTATTTTTTGATTTCCTCTTTGATTTCTTCAGTGATATTTTGGTTATTGAGTAGTGAATTATTTAGCCTCCATATGTTTGTATGTTTTACAGACTTTTTCCTGTAATTGATATCTAGTCTCATAGCATTGTGGTCGGAAAAGGTACTTGATACAATTTCAATTTTCTTAAACTTACCAAGGCTTGATTTGTGACCCAAGATATGATCTATCCTGGAGAATGTTCCATTAGCAGTTGAGAAGAAAGTGCGTTCTGTTGTTTTTGGATAGAATGTCCTATAAATATCAATTAAGTCCATCTTGTTTAATGTATCATTTAAAGCTTGTGTTTCCTTGTTTATTTTCATTTTGGATGATCTGTCCATAGGTGAAAATGTGGTGTTAAAGTCCTCTGCTATGAGTGCATTACTGTTGATTTCCCCTTTTATGTCTGCTAACATTTACCTTATGTATTGAAGTGCTCCTATGCTGGGTGCATAAATATTTACAATTGTTATATCTTCTTCTTGAATTGATTCCCTTGATCATTATGTAGTGTCCTTCTTTGTCTCTTGTAATAGTCTTTGGTTTAAAGTCTATTTTGTCTCATATGAGAATTGCTACTCCAGCCTTCTTTTGATTTTCATTTGCATGGAATATCTTTTTCCATCCCCTCACTTTCAGTCTGTATGTGTCCCTAGGTGTGAAGTGGGTGTCTTGTGGACTGCATATATATGGATCTGATTTTTGTATCCATACAGCCAATCTATGTCTTTTGGTTGGAGTGTTTAATCCATTTACATTTCAGATAATTATCGATATGTATGTTCCTATTACCATTTTTCTTAATTGTTGTGGGTTTGTTTTTGTAGGTCTTTTCCTTTTCTTGTGTTTTCTGCCTAAAGGAATTCCTTTAGCATTTGTTGTAAAACTGGTTTGGTGGTGCTGAATTCTCTTAGCTTTTGCTTGTCTGTTAGGGTTTTAAATTCTCTTTCGAATCTGAGTGAGATCCTTGCTGTGTAGAGTAATCTTGGTTGCAGTTTTTGCCCTTTCATCACTTTAAGTATGTCTTGCCACTCCCTTGTGGTTTGCAGAGTTTCTGCTGAAACATCAGTCATTAAACTTATGGGGATTCCCTTGTATGTTATTTGTTGTTTTTCCATAGCTGCTTTCAATATTTTTTCTTTTAATTTTTTAATTAAAAAATTAATTTTTTTAATTAAAAAATTTTAAATTTTTGATAGTTTGATTAATATGTGTCTGGGCATGTTTCTCCTTGGATTTATCCTGTATGGAACTCTCTGTGCTTCCTGGTGTTGATTGACTATTTATTCCCATATTAGGGAAGCTTTCAACTATAATCTCTTTAAATATTTTCTCAGTACCCTTCTTTCTCTCTTCTTCTTCTGGGATCCTTATAGTTTGAATGTTGCTATGTTTAATGTTGTCCCAGATGTCTCTGAGACTGCCCTCAATTCTTTGCATTCTTTTTTCTTTATTTACATCTGCAGTAATTATTTCCACTATTTTATCTTCCAGGTAACTTATTCGTTCTTCTGCCTTAGTTTTTCTGCTATTGATTCCTTCTAGAGAATTTGAAATTTCATTTATTGTGTTGTTTGTCATTGTTTCCTTGCTCTTTATTTCTTTTAGGTCCTTGTTAAACGTTTCTTTTATTTTCTCCATTCTATTTCCAAGGTTTTTTATCATCTTTAATATCATTACTCTGAATTCTTTTTTAATGTAGACTGCCTATTTCCTCTTCATTTGTTTCTTCTGGTGGTTTTTACCTTGCTCCATCATCTGCTGTGTGTTTCTCTGTCTTCTAATTTTGCTTACCTTACTGTGTTTGGTGTTTCCTTTTTGCCAGCTGCAGGTTCGTAGTTCCCATTGTTTTCAGTGTCTGCCTGCAGTGGCTAAGGTTGGTTCAGTGGGTTGTGTAGGCTTCCTGGTTGAGGGCATTAGTGCCTGTGATCTGGTGGTTGTGTCTGCGTCTTTTTTCTCTGGTGGGCAGGTCTGCATCCGGTTGTGTGTTCTGGGGTGTCTGTGACCTTATTATGATTTTAGGCAGCCTCTCTGCTAATAAGTGGTGTTTTCCTGTCTTGCTAGTTGTTGGTCACAGGTTGTCCAGCACTGTAGCTTGCTGGTTGTTGCATGGAGATGGGTCTTGGTATTGAGATGGAGATCTATTGGAAATTTTTGCTGTTTGTTATTATGTGGAGCTGGGAGGTCTCTGGTGGATGAAGGTCCTGAACGCGGCACTCCCACCTCAGAGGCATAGCCCTGATGACCAGCCAGAGCACCAACACTCTGTCATCCACATGGCTCAGAATAAAAGGGAGAAAAAAAAGAAAGAAAGAGAAAATAAAATAAAGTTCTTAAAATAAAAAATAATTATTAAAAATAAAATATTTTAAAAAATAATAAAAAAAATGAAAGAAAGAAGAGAGCAACCAAAGTGAAAAACAAGTCCACCAATGACAACAAGCACTAAAAACTATACTAAAAGAATGAAAAAACGAACAGACAAAACCCTAGGACAAATGATAAAAGCAAAGCTATACAGACAAAATCACACACAGAAGCAGACACATACACACTGAGAAAAAGAAAAAATCTATATATATCATTGTTCCCAATTTCATCACCTCAGTTTGGGTTGATTTGTTGTCTATTCAGGTATTCCACAGATGCAGGGTACATCAGGTTGATTGTGGAGATTTAATCTGCTGCTCCTGAGGCTGCTGGAAGAAATTTCCCTTTCTCTGCTTTGTTCGCAGAGCTCCTGAGGTTCAGTTTTTGATTTGGCCCTGCCTCTGCATGTAGGTCGCCTGAGGGCATCTGTTCCCCACCCAGACAGGATGGTGTAAAAAGAGCAGCTGATTTGGGGTCTCTGGTTCACTTAGGCCGGGGGGAGGGAGGGGTACAGTATGTGGGGTGAGCCTGCGGCTGCAGAGGCCAGCTTAACTTTGCAACAGCCTGAGGCACACTGTGTGTTCTCCTGGAAAAGTTGTCCGTAGATCATGGGACCCTGGAAGTGGCAGGCTGCACAGTCTTCCAGGAGGGGAGGTGTGGATAGTGACCTGTTCTTGTACACAGGCTTCTTGGTTGTTGCAGCAGCAGCCTTAGCATCTCATGCCCATCCCTGGAGTCCGCGCTGATAGCCACGGCTTGTGTAGGTCTGTGGAGCTCATTTAGGTGGTGCTCTGAATCCCCTTTCCTCGCACAATGTGAAACAAAGAGGCAAGAAAACGTCTCTTTCCTCTTCAGCAGTTCCAGACCTTTTCCCGGATTCCCTCCCTGCTAGCTGTGGTGCACTAGCCCCATTCAGGCTGTGTTCATGCCGCCAATCCCAGTCCTCTCCCTGGGATCTGACTGAAGCCAGAACCTCAGCTCCCAGGCCCCACCCACCCCGGAGTGAGCAGGCAAGTCTTTCTGGCTGGTGAGTGCTGGCCGGCACCAATCCTCAGTGTGGGAATCTCTCTGCTTTTCCCTCCGCATCCTTGTCTCTGCGCTCTTCTCCATGGCTCCAAAGCTTTCCCCCTCCACCACCTGCAGTTTCCACCCATGAAGGAGCTTCCTAGTGTGTGGAAATTTTTCCTCTTTCACAGTTCCCTCCCACTGGTGCAGGTCCCGTCCCTATTCTTTTGTCTCTGTTTTTTCTTTTTTCTTTTGCCTTACCCAGGTATGTGGAGAGTTTCTTGCCTTTTAGGAGGTCTGAATTCTTCTTCCAGAGTTCAGTAGGTATTCTGTAGGAGTAGTTCCTCATGTAGATGTATTTCTGATGTATTTTTGGGGAGGAAGGTGACCTCCACTTCTTATTCTTTCACCATCTTGAAGCTCCTCCAAAGTGTGGAGTCTTAACCACTGGACTGCCTAGGAAGTCCCAGACAGTTTTTTTATTTTCACTGTAACGAATTTTACTTGCTTCTAATGATAGCCTTAGGGCTGAATAATATTTATCCAAGACTAACTTCTGCCTCCAACTCCAACTCCAATTACATTTGTTTGTAATGCAAATCTTCCTTCTCTGCCTTTATTTATTTATTTATTTATAACATCTTTATTGGAGTATAATTGCTTTGCAGTGGACATATACACCCTACCAAATGTAAAACTGACAGTTAGTGGGAAGCAGCTGTGTAGCACAGGGGGATCAGCTCGGTGCTTTGTGACCACCTAGAGAGTTGGGATAGAGAGGGTGAGAGGAAGGGAGATGCAAGAGGGAAGAGATATGGGGATATATGTATATGTATAGCTGATTCACTTTGTTATAAAGCAGAAATTAACACATCCAGAGACTTTGTAATCTCCTGAATACTTTACTTGTAAAGAATACTAGCTCTGTTGTTTGTTTGTTTGTTTTTCTGGTTGATTATCTTCTCCAGGAGACAGGCTTCTGAGTAAAGTTTTTAAAAACAAAACAAACAACAAGCACATCTGCACAGACACAAACTCAGTTTTAAGGATTGTGGGAGAAGAAACTGGGGTGCTAAGGCTAGTCTCCTTTTAAACTATTCATTGATGACTAGTCAGACAGTTCTCATCCTATTTACATACAGCCTCCTTTCCATTTTGTGTGGCTTCTCCAGTTCTAGAGAAAGCTGTTCATCCATGCAAAGCTACTACCCTATGCAGACCAGCCTCTTTGAACAGTTGCTGAGATCACTCACCAAATCTCCCAGAGGATAAATGGATGCTTGGGTGAAATGTCAACACCCTGACTGTTTTATTAAGCCTGACTATATTAACAGCAGTAGTCTAGGTCATTTGAAGAGTACAATGATCATGCAGTCCCTCATCTTTGACATTGGATAGTTTTATATCTACACAGGGAGAATAGATAATGCATGTGAAACCTAATGCAATGCATGTCTAGGCTCTAGTGTTGGCTTGGAAGCTGAAGGATGAAGAAAGACAAAATGAACATGAACAGAAAGAGAAAAATGAATTCCTGAAAGAAGTGAGAATTGATCTGGATTCTCAGATTCTTGTTTTCAATTGTTATTTCCATTGGAAAACTTACTTATAAAAAGAGACCTCAAAGTTAAATGACCTATATCTGGTAACCTCCCCAATCATATTAGGATCCCCTAACTTCTCTGAGTTTTCCACATTTTTCCCATTCTGCTTTCCTTCCTAATGCATGACTTCTTCTCTCCTTCCACTACTCCCTGGCTTCTTATACTTCCCCCCACCCTGCACCTCCAAGGCCTTTGACACATATTCCCTATATCTTGTCTTTTTCATGACGGCTTTGTCTCCTTTAATCATATTTCTCTTCTTCTCTGATGTTGCATTGCCAGTTGTGAACTAAAGAATGTACCAATGAATTCAGGGGGGAAAATCCTGGGAATCTAATGTTTGGGTTGCCAAACATCCAAGAATTTTATGGATCCTCTGCCCAAATTGTGTAAGGGGAACATCTGACTTAGAAGGGCAATGCCTTCAGAACTGAAGTATAAAAATGTATATATACAAAGAATTAAATTGTTATTAGCTAATCTCAACTTTCACCTTGGGCTCATGCTCAGTTATTTTAAGGAGGGAAGAAAAGAATCCCTTGCATATTGATTATGTAGTATGTACCAAGACTTGTCCTGGGCACTTTCAAACATTTAATTCTCCCAAGAGCCATCAAGGTGGATATTGGTATCACCCAATTATAGACTGGGAAACTGAAACTCTGAGAGTTTAACCCTATCATCCAAGGTCATGCAGCTGATAACAGCAGAGACTAGATTCTGTCTCTCTGCCACTGTTTCTAATAGCGACTTGATTTCTCCCTCCTTTCCTGCAAGGACCACTGCCACCAGACTCTCAGTAAAAATAGCAGCCTTAAGAGTTGTTTCAGCCTTATAGTAAAGCTTTGATGCCCCTTTGTGTTTTAAGGAAGGGCCCTGGGTGCTGTGCTGAGGAGAGGACAGCAATGGTCTCAGGCAGACCAGGAGGAGACAGAGCTGAGGGCTCGATCCCACAAGTGTGGGTTGGAAAATACAGGAAGTTGACAGGTCAGGGGCTACTTTCCAGGGAAGTCAGCAAGGCAGATAGATATCAAAAGCCCAAACAGTCAGGGTCCAGAGACTCAGTGATCACAGAGGCAGGGACAATGGTTCTATTGAAGGAGAGACATGAAGGCAAGCAAAGATCCTAGAACAGGCACTTCTTTTGTTGCCTGCTGAGTATGAGCAGCTTCGTATCCTAGGCATTAAAGAAAGTTAGAAGGATCTCAGATACACGCAGGAAAACGGTGCCTCTTCTGGAGCATAAAACAGAGATGTGGAAATTGTTTGACTGTGGTTAGTGCTGCAAAGGAGCTAAGTTTTATATTGGTTGATGCAGACAGGATTGGGTTTAAGACATGAATAAGTGTACCTTTTGCATTGCTTACACTTCATTATGTGTCTACAGAAATCTCAAGAGACAGTGATGTTTTATGACCTCCAACTTCATTATTTTATGCCCCCTCCCTTCACTTATGGCCTAGCATTAAGTATTATCCACTTACTCTTATACTGCCTTCTAACCTCTATCAAAACCTGCTCTTTGATTACATTTAGTGGAGAGTGTCTATGGGAGCAAATAGGGCACATTTCTTTCATAGGGGCACTGACTTTACTCAGATGGAAGCCAGGGGAATTTCACTTAGAAAGACTCTGAGCAAAGACTGAGATGAGGCAGGACCCTCTGGATCTCCTAATCTACAAGGAAGTGAGCAAGCATGTGGCTATTCCACCCACACATAAGGTCAGCCCTGACAGCAGTAGGTTGTTTTTTTTTTTTTTTTTTTTTTATGTGTCCTGGAACCATTTTCTCAGAGTGACATTGACATATGCCCCCATAAATAAATTAGCAACCCCATCTCAGCTGACACATTTGGCAGAAACAAGAAGTTCATGTGCCAGTATGTGGGTTAATTTCCGTGCCCGTTCCACTGAGATAGATCAAGTGTATCAGTGTGTGTTCATATCACTGGGAAGCAGAAAGCTTTTCTTTTCTTATTCTTGATTTTCACGGAAATATATTTTGACTTATCTTTATAAAAGATGTATGTGAGAAGTTATTAAGCCAACAGAAAAGTGATAGAAAGACAGGAGGATAGGTATGTCAGAAATAGATTTTTACAATTTACAAAAATAGAAATGGGGACTTCCCACAGCTTATCCCCCCAAATTCTCACTGTGCAAGGTGGATATTTATGTTCTTTATATTGTAAAGCTACCTCTGCTAAATCTCCATGTAGAATAAAGACATGGAAAAAAAGCAAAGAATTTCTATTCTTTTCTACCTCATTTCATCTGAAAGAGTAGTGACTGCTCAAAAATGTCTTTATGCTCTTCCCTATAACCCAATCAACAAAGTTTGGAGTCTTGTATGTGCTGGTCCCAGTATTAGGAATTCCTTGGGATAAGAAAAAAAAATAAATGGACAAAATCCCTGTTACATATAGTTAACTGGGAGAAGCAATTACTGAAATAAATACAACATGTTTATCCAATAAGTATTGATTGAACATGTGAAATGTGCAAGGCCCCATGTTGGAAGCAGCCTAACTCATGCCCATCCTGCATATAGCAGGGCTCCTCATCTAGATAACAGAATTTTTATCACAAATGTTAGCTCAGTCCATCCAGTCAAGATATTTACAACAATACATAGAGTGTTTTGCCCATTCATTTACTAATTCATTTACATATTTTCCGTTCACTTACTATACATCATTGACTCTTTTAAATGTTGGGATTATGAGAGTGAACAAGATAGATGAAACTCCTGCCCTCATGGAGCACACAGTCTAAAGATTCTCAGTTTTTTTTTTCTTTCTTTATTTTTTAATTGAAATATAGTTGATTTATAATGTTGTGTTAGTTTCAGGTGTACAGCAAAGTGATTCAGTTCTACATATATATAAATCTATTCTTTTTCAGATTCTTGTCCATTATAAGTTATTATAAGATATTGAGTATAGTTCCCTGTGTTATATAGTAAGTGTATATGTTATATACAGTATTTTATATACAGTAGTGTGTATATGTTAATGCCAAACTCCTAATTTAACCGTCTGCCTCACCTTTCCCCTTTGGTAACCATATGTTTTTCTTTTATGTCTGAGTTTCTTTCTGTTTCATAAATAAATTCATTTGTATCATTTTCTTAGATTTCACATATTAACAATGTCATATGATATTTGTCTTTCTCTGTCTGACTTAATTCACTTAGTATGATAATCCATCCATGTTGCTGCAGATGCCATTATTTCATTCCTTTTTATGTCTGAGTAATATATATGTATATATACTACATCTTCTTTATCCATTCAGAGACCCTCAGTTTTTTATGAAGGCAACACAAAGTTCATCTGAGAGAGATTGCACCTATCCAATGTAATGAGAATAGTGCTATTCTTCCTGATGAGTGTCGGCATCCTCCTTGATGAGGAATTAGAACGGCTTCTAAATAATTTATCCCTTGAGCATAGTCAATGCAACATCTCTGTGCCTATGTTTTCAGGTGCAAAATGAGTCATAGATATTCAAGAACTGCCTTGAACAATGTGAAAGTCACTAGCCTCATGTGGTTATTAAAAGTAAGTTAAATTGCATTCATACTAAATATAATTTAAAATTTACCTTCTCAGTCAAACTAGCCCATTTCAAATACTCATATCCATCTGTGGCTAATGGCTACCATGTTGAACAGTGTATAACAGAACGTTTTCACCACCACAGAAAGTTCTCTTGGACAGCACTGCTTTAGAAGATAACTTCTGGTGTTAATACCTATGATGTTTATTTGTCTTTGGGGTGTTTGGCTGCAGAATTCAACATGTAGCTCCCTGCTATGAAATTCTACATCACCTTCGTACACATAAATTACATGGCATTATTATGCAAACTCTTGTAAATGTTTATGCTTACTTGCACAGTACTCCTCCTTTATTTGTGGCTTTGCTGTCTGTGGTTTCATTTACCTGTGTTCTGAAAATATTAAATAAAAAAGTCCAAAAAAACCACAATTCATAAGTTTTAAATTGCACACTGCTCTGTGTAGTGTGATGAAATCTCACACGGTCCCACTCTGTCCTATCCTGGAGATGAATCATCCATTGTCTAGCATATCCTCCCGTTGGTCAGTTAGTAGCCCTCTCGGTCAGATCAGCTGTCATGGTATTGCAGTGCTTGTGTCCAAGTAATCCTTATTTTACTTATAATGGTCCCAAAGTGCAAAAGTAGTGATGCTGGCATTTCGGATCTGCCAAAGAGAAGCCTCAAAGTGCTCCAAGTGAAAAGGCGGAAGTTTCCGAATTAACATGGAAAGATAAAAATCATGTGCTGAGGTTGCTAAGATCTATGGTAAGAATGAATCTTCTAGCCGTGAAATTGTAAAGAAGAAAAAGGAAATTGACGCTAGTTTAGCTGTGGACCTCAAACTGCAAAAGTGGCCACAGTGTGTGATAAGTGCTTAGTTAGAATAGAAAAGACATTTAATCTGTATAATGAGATATTTGGACACAAAGAGAGAGTGAGACTACATTCACATAATGTTTAATACAGTATATTGTTAAAATAGTTATATTTTATTATTAGTTATTATTATTAATATCTTACAGTGCCTAATTTACAAATTAAACTTTTATCATAAGTATACAGGAAAATAGTAGTATATATAGGTTTAGGTACTATCTGTGGTTTCAGGCACCCCCTGGGTTTCTTGAAACATATTCCCCATGGATAAGGGGGGATTACTGTATATGCCTTTACTCCCTACTACACTGGAAGCTCTTAAGGGCAGTGATCATGCCATATTCCTCTGCATTCTAAATGCTTAGTACCGTGTCCGGCAGACGGTAAGACCTCAATCAATATTTGATGAGGAGGATAATTTCTGATATTCAATTACACCCTAACAGACTCTGAGCTCTGCCTCTAAGCAGCAGAGGGTACCCTTTACTACAGAGAAGCCCCGAGGGACAGATCACGAGTTTGGACTTCTCCACACTGAGTTTGATCTCAAAGGCTATTTCTGTACATCAAGCCATCTGGAGATAGCGTGGGTGCCAGGCATCATGCCTGTGTAGTGATGTATCTCATCCCTTGGTATTTAAATGCTGTCTTGGCATGGGGCACTGGTGTCCACAATCAGCCACAGGCATAAAATAAAAGTTCTGACTACTAGTCGTGGGCTGCAAACTTTATTTCCTTGGTTGAACTTAGTTACCTCCTGGGTCTAAACACACATCCACTTCTACAGCTGTGAGGATTCTCATTCTGGGTCTCTAAGAATACAATTACAAAAGCTTTATAATAATGAGAAGGAATTAGAGTTCTACAGGATGGGTCATATCCAAATTCAGTCTATAAGAAACTAAAAAAATGACATCTGCTCTGGAAGATCACATCTGCTCTGGAAGATGAATTATTTTAAGTAGCCTTCAGCATTACTCAGTTGCATCAAGATCCAGCTGCCAAGAAAAAAAAAATTTTAGTCACTTAATGTTTCGTGTGATAAAATAGTCTTCTTCTTGTCATTGCTTCCTCCCTTACTGAGGTCCATTTTCTCAGTCCCCTTGTCTGCTTGTATTTGCATCAAAAGAACCTGTACCATTTTGCCCACAGTGCTGGCTTTGGACATTTGAAAGAGAAAATCTGAAAAAATAGGTCAGTATTTACAACACATCTTTTATTTCAAGTCTTCTTCCTTTCAATATATTGAGCAAGGTGACTCGTATTAACTATTTGAAAATATTCTGGAGACCCAAAAGCATAAGCAATTGTTGGAGGTTCTATTGTGAAATAATGATAGAACCAGGACTAGAAACCAATGTGGGACTTGAAACAAGGTCAGAAAATAAATTACATGGTAATATTTCAGAGGTGCTGGAAAGGATATCTACTTTCCATATGTCCCTTTGCCTACTAATTAATTATCATGACTTTATTAAATACTAATAATGTATAGGAATATACAGGCAAATATGGAAAGTGTTAAAAGAAGTTCACTGGCCTCAGGATGTTTACAATTCCAATTTGGAGTAGTTCTGAAAACAATAACATATCAGAGTAATGTAAGTAACAAGAAAAATCAATATATATGCAATAAATGATAACTGAGCTCAGAGGAGGAAAAGTAAGTGTCTTGTAAGTGTTATCACAGGTGAATTATTATTGATTGGTAGGAATGAAATAAAAAGTAGAGATTAGTCTCTCATTCGAAGAGAAGGGGAAAGTAAGAAAAATCCATAAAGATTGGAAAGTCCAATGCTGATTTAGTCATTGAGGAACATGCAGAAATAAATCAGGAAAGGCAGGATGGATCCAGATTCTGAAGGTATTTGAATTGCTGGCTAAGAAATATTGTCTTTATCCTGCACAATTAAGAGGCACTTTTTCAAAGAATACTTTAATTCCAACGTGTCCTCCTGACCTTATAATATCATGTTTATTTGCATTCCTGTCTTTGTTTTTTGATGCTATTCACACCTTAATTCTCTTTCTCATATCAACTCTAATGAGTTTCAAAGCTCAGTCCAAATTACACCTCTTCCAGGAAAGCTTCTTCAATTTATGCAGCAGTTATACATAAATTCCATAAACTTCCACTTACATGTTTGATTAGGTATGTTTCCATAATGTTATCTGTTATGCCTGTGTGAACACATAACTCTGTACATTTAAAAACACTGTTAAACTGTAAACTCCTTAAGGTCAAAGAACATCATTTATATCTCTGTTCTTTCAAAATACAGGCTGGAGCTCATAATAGAGAGGATTATGTTGACTTGAAGAAAAGCAGTTAGTAAGGAGGAGGCCTTGTGTTTATACTGGTAAACTTATTGAGATATAACACTAATAACTCTAAAAATATAAAATATAAAATAATCACTGTATAATTTCTCATTTCTGCTTTGGGAGTGATGGAGGCAATGGAATACATGGCAGATTATAACATGCTTTATTCCTAAAACTACTTTTACAAAGAAAGCTGAAAATTTTTTGAGACATTTTAAAACCATTTTCTTAAGACACATAATCTAATTTTGTGAATTCAAAGAGTTTTTAAAATAATTATCAGCTTTGACAAAAAGTGCCTAAACTTTTGAAAAATTGACTGTTTTTTCAACATGTATTGAAATCCTGCTATCTGGAGATGTTGGGCTAGACGCCATGCGTAGTAAGAGGATGCACTGCAAAGAGTTTAGAACGCCTTTGGAACCTGCAGAGTCTATGCTCTTGTTCCAACTTCCCCTTGTACATCATTCCTTTTAACTGGTTATTGCAGTATGTGAAATTTCCTGCCTGTCCTTCAAGACTACAGATGATCGGTGAGGTCAATGTCTTTTTCATTTTATCTGGGTTCTGGTACATAAGAAGTTGGTAACCAATAAAAGTTTGTTGAACTCAATTGTCATGCACCAGGATTTTTACCTCACATCCTTTCAATTAGTAACAGATAAGATAATTCAAATCTCATGCCAAAGATGAATTCTAGGTCCTCCAAGACTTAATTGCCCAAGACATTCACACAAATAAATTATAAAGATGGAAAGACCTGGGAACTAAAGAGCCAACTGTCGATACAACATTCTTTCTAAGGATTAGAGACATAATTAGAGTTAAACAAATTGAGAATTTTTCAAAGCATTATAATTTGGCAGTGAGAGTCTGGACTTTTCTTATTAGAGAGGAATAGCTTTTTGAATACCACTATGTGAAAACAAGGAAACAGACATCCTTTGTTGCATGATTGATCCTGCATGTCTGCTCATAACACAGAGTAGAGACAGGAGTCTCTTAGTCCTATTTTTATTGTGAGAAATCAAGCCTCAGGGGATTCAGGGTGGGGTGTTGAAACTCAGTGACCAAATTAATTCAGTATATGTCTTGACTATTTAATTTTTAGCAGACCTCTTCCTCAGCTCATCCAACTGCAGACTGAAGGTTTTATTATCCCTCCAACATTTGGTTCCATTCTCTGACATTTTTCTTGTTGCCTGTGATTTTACAAAGCATCCAGTTTTCACAAGTGAAAACTGATTTTGTCCAAACAGATGCTTGTTTCTATATTTTGCATTCTGGAAAAAATATGGATATGATTTGCTTGGGGAGGGGGCTAGAGAGAGATGGGGAATGAAATCGCTGGTGGAGACACAGCTTGAGCTGAAATTAGAAGCCAAGTGAGAGCTGTAAGCAGGAGGAAGGGGGTCTCCAAAGAAAATTTGTTGTATAATAAAATACTCATTGAAAATATTCTGACAGGGAGCCCTAACAAAATTCTCACATATCTTTGGCTAGATAATAAAATGGCTTCTCTCTTAAGTTTGTGTGAGAATCTGTGGTAAGCCTGAATTGAACAAGTTATTCCAAATGAGTCAATCAAGTCCTCAATCAACTCCTCAATCAGCAATCATATCCTGAGCATCATTTTTCATCCTGATCACTTGTTAGGCTTGAATCAGGGGAATCAAGAGAAACAAAAACAAACAAACAAAACAAATAAACACATCTTAGATGATGTCCAGGAGATGCACACTGTAGGGGTGGGAAATGGGGATAATATACATGCAAAAGGGGTGAGCCAGAGGAGACAGTACAGATCCATCCCAGCTACTATTTCTCTGAGGCACAGCTGCCCTGTTGTTCCATAGTTCAGTCTACTCTGACTTCTTAACATTGCTCAACATTGGAGAGAAGGCATAATACCTATTGTTCTACCTGCTCTGCAGGCACCAAAGGTGCTGAGGCAGTGTCCATTCTCCCCAGGTGACTTTGCTGGCTTGAGAAGTACCTCACTGTTCTTTGTGCTGAGCCAGCATATGGGAACTGTCTGTACCCCGTCCTCAGCATCCTTAATCACTGAAGGTAAATTTCATGTCCCCAACTAGGGTAGCTGGTACAAATTTTAGGGGCAGAAAATCTTCCTAGAGAAAAGCTTGATCTACTAAATCAAATACTGAAGATAGTAAGATCATCTTACCTTATGAATGTGGTAAGAGCATCTCCTGGACAGCATCTCAACATTTTACTCCACCTACCACCCTTCTCCCCAGGCTAGGGTGTTGCTTAAAAGAGATTCTACCCTTCTTACCAGACACAGATTACCCACAACAGTGAGTTGTCAGGTTTCTCCCATTCTCCTGCAGCACTGGAGTAGGATATCGTTACATGTACTGAAGGCATTCCATGACCGGTGCAGATTCAACACCACCAAGATGTGATTGGAATGGCTCCCTTCTAATCTGATTTGGCCTCTGATAACTGCTTCCACTTATACAACCTGAGCTCACTGCTGAGGACTTTGCATTTTACATCAAAAGTAATTATTACTTTTATAGTTCAATTAGCAATCATTTTGTTTCTGTTTGCCTCGTTAAGATGATACCACTGAATTTAACAATAACACATTTATTCCAAAGCTACCAAGGGACAAGCACTTATAATGTAGCACTTTTTTTTCCTTGTGTTTTTTCTCCCTCTTTTATTATGCAGACAGGTCATATTCAATTTTAAAATGAGAATGATTCAAATTATGAATGTTAGACCTGTAAAAGGACTTGTAATCCTACAGAATTAATTTCTCAACTTAGAAATGAGGACACTGAGGTCCCAAATTAGTAATTAGCCCTAAATGATACCAGTCTATAAAAGAATCAGCTTTCTAACTAATGTCTTTAGACACCAAGTTCAGTACTCATGTTTCCTTCTCTTTTTAAACTATGGATACAGAAAAGAGAAGTGAAAAAATTCCAGACTAAAGGAAAAAAAAGTGATCCCCTGTTTGTAGAGTAACTCCTGAGTGCAAGGTACTTTATACAACTTAATATCTTACGCTGGATACCAAGGCCCTAGTCTATACTCTGACACCAACTATCTATGTGACTTTGTGCCCTGGTTCTCCATGAACTTTGTTTTTCTCCCTCTTGTAATCAAGAGGGCTAGACTAGAGTATTTCAGGAATTCTTTGCACTATCATTCTGGAGCAAGAGTCAGCCATCTCTCAGTTCAAGCATCTAAGTACCCTTTGAATTTTCTTTTCATCTTGTTACTCCAAGTGGGGAGGGGGTCCTTTTGCTCTGCAGCAATATTGCTGTGTGTTCCTGGATTTAACCACAATTGGAAACCTCTCAAATAGTTTTTTTTTTCTCTCTTTATTCCTGACACTGCTGGCATAGTCAGGAGGAAGAACGTGTCATGTCCCAGGCAATAAGCACCATGTGGGTTGGGTGTTCAGAGCTGGGTCCAGCACAGTGGAAGCCACTCTCTTCCTTTCGCTGCTCCATCTATGTGGGCAAAGGGCTCTCCAGCAATCTGACAGCCTGTTTCCATATTATCACTGATTTCCCCTCTCCAGCTTTATTAAGCATGTTAAGTAAGATGTTTTGCCATGTTCTTACAGAGTCTGTTGCATTGATTATTCACAATGCCATCTCCCCTCTTCCCATCCTGCTTAGTAACCTCCCTCCCAGCATTGATTTATTACCCACTATATTGTTCCCAGCACAGACCTTTTTATCATTGTCACATATGTGAGCCTGGTGATGAGATATACTCAGTAGTGGCTGGAGGGGCAGGAGGGAAGTGTGGGAAGCAAGCAAGGAGGAAGTTTGCAACTGATTGTGTCTTTTTCTAAAACTCGTCTCTGCTTATATATTGGAAGATGGCAAACATAATTCTCTTTGTCTCTTTATAATATATAATTAAATGGATTATTTGAAGAATAACATTTAAACTTCATAGGCAAGTTATACTAGGGACCCTGAAATAAGTTACAAAGGTAAAGGCAAACAGTTATTAAACATTTAGAATGCGCCCATCATGATGTTAAGTGCTTTATATGGATGATCTCATGTGATTCTGTCTCAAAACAACAAACAAATAAAAAGCAAAATACACCTTGTTACATAGATCCTGCTTTAATCCCATCCCTCTTTTTCATGTGAAGAAATTGAAGTACAAAGGGGTCTAATCATACAATTATAAAAGGGTAGGTCCAAGGTTTGATCCTTAGGTCTTTCATAGTGATTATACAAATTCTGTTCCCAGATTCAGATACAATGATAGAATTTATTGTTAATGATCTGAGTGGATTTTCCATTTCTGTTTTTTTTTTTTTTTTTTTTTAATAATTAGCTGAGGGCTTCCGGGAAGATGGCAGAAGAGTAAGACGCGGAGATCACCTTCCTCCCCACAGATACACCAGAAATACATCTACACGTAGAACAACTCCTACAGAACACCTACTGAACGCTGGCAGAAGACCTCAGACCTCCCAAAAGGCAAGAAACCCCCCATGAACCTGCATAGGGCTAAAGAAAAAAGAATAAACAGAGACAAAAGGATAGGGACGGGACTTGCACCAGTGGGAGGGAGCTGTGAAGGAGGAAATGTTTCCACACACTAGGAAGCCCCTTCGCGGGCGGAGACTGCGGGTGGCGGAGGGGGAAGTTTCGGAGCTGCGGAGGAGAGCACAGTAACAGGGTTGCCGGGGGCAAAGCGCAGAGGTTCCCGCACAGAGGATCGGTGCTGACCGTCACTCACCATCCCGAGAGGCTTGTCTGTTCCCCCCGCCAGGGCGGGCGGGGCTGGGAGCTGAGGCTCGGGCTTCGGTCGGAGGCAGGGAGAGGACTGGGGGTGGCGGCGTGAGCACAACCTGCAAGGGGTTAGTGTGCCACAGCTGGCCGGGAGGGAGTCCGGGCAAAAGTCTGGACCAGCCGAAGAGGCAAGAGACTTTTTCTTCCCTCTTTGTTTCCTGGTGCGTGAGGAGAGGGGATTAAGAGCGCTGCTTAAAGGAGCTCCAGAGACGGGCGCGAGCCGCGGCTGAAAGCGCGGACCCAAGAGACAGGAATGAGACGCTAAGGATGCTGCTGCCACCACCAAGAAGCCTGTGTGCGAGCACAGGTCACTATCCACACCTCCCTTCTGGAGAGCCTGTGCAGCCCGCTACTGCCAGGGTCCCGGGAACCAGGGACAACTCCCCTGGGAGAGCGCATGGTGTGCCTCAGGCTGGTGCAACGTCACGTTGGCCTCTGCCGCTGCAGGCTTGCCCTGCACTCCGTGCCCCTCCCCCCCCCTCGGCCTGAGTGAGCCAGAGCCCCCGAATCAGCTGCTCCTTTAACCCCATCCTGTCTGAGTGAAGAACAGACGCCCTCTGGCGACCTACACGTAGAGGCGCGGCCAAATCCAAAGCTGAGCCCCTGGGAGCTGTGAGAACAAAGAGAAAGGGAAATCTCTCCCAGCAGCCTCAGAAGCAGTGGATTAAAGCTGCACAATCAATTTGATGTACCCTGCATCTGCAGAATACATGAATAGACAATGAGTCATCCCAAATTAAGGAGGTGAACTTTGAGAGCAAGATTTATGACTTTTTTCCCCTTTTCCTCTTTTTGTGAGTGTGTATGTGTATGATTCTGTGTGAGATTTTGTCTGTATAGCTTTGCTTCCACCATTTGTCCGAGGGTTCTATCTGTCCGTTTTTGTTTTTATTTTTTTCCTTAATAATTATTGTTTATTTTAATAACATTATTTTATTTTACTTTATCTTCGTTCTTTCTTTCCTTCCTCCTTTAGACAACAAATCATCACAAATTGAGGAGGTGGACTTTGAGAGACTTTTTTCCCCTTTTCCTCTTTTTTTTCCCCTTTTCCTCTTTTTGTGAGTGTGTATGTGTATGCTTCTATGTGAGATTTTGTCTGTATAGCTTTGCTTCCACCATTTGTCCTAGGGCTCTATCCGTTGATTTTTTTTTAAATTTTTTTCTTTTTTATTCTCTTTTTTTTCTTTTTTATTCTCTTAATAACTATTTTTTTATTTTAATAACTTTATTATGCTTTATCTTACTTCTTTCTTTTTTCCTTCCTTCTTTAATTCTTTCCTTCCTCCCTCCCTCCCTCCTTCCTTTCTTCCTTTCTTTGTTTCTACTTCTGCTAATTCTTTCTTTCTACTTTTTCTCCCTTTTATTCTGCACTTCTGAGGTGGGAGAGCCAACTTCAGGACACTGGTCCACAAGAGACCTCCCAAATCCACATAATATCAAACGGTGAAAAGCTCCCAGAGATCTCCATCTCAACTCCAGCACCCATTAGCAGAGAGGCTGCCTAAAATCATAATAAGTCCACAGACACCCCAAAATACACCACCAGACGTGGACCTGCCCAGCAAAAAGACAAGATCCAGCCTCATCCACCAGAACACAGGCACTAGTCCCCTCCACCAGGGAGCCTACACAACGCACTGAACCAACCTTAGCCACTGGGGACAGACACCAAAAACAACGGGAACTACAAAACTTCAGCCTGCAAAAAGGAGACCACAAACACAGTAAGATAAGCAAAATGAGAAGACAGAAAAACACACAGCAGATGAAGGAGCAAGATAAAAACCCACCAGACCTAACAAATGAAGAGGAAATAGGCAGTCTACCAGAAAAAGAATTCAGAATAATGATAGTAAAGATGATCCAAAATCTTGGAATAGAATATACAAAATGCAAGAAACATTTAACATGGACCTAGGAGAAATAAAGAGGAAACAAACAATGATGAACAACACAATAAATGAAATTAAAAATACTCTAGATGGGATCAATAGCAGAATAACTGAGGCAGAAGAATGGATAAGTGACCTGGAAGATAAAATAGTGGAAATAACTACTGCAGAGCAGAATAAAGAAAAAAGAATGAAAAGAACAGAGGACAGTCTCAGAGACCTCTGGGACAACATTAAACACACCAACATTCGAATTATAGGGGCTCCAGAAGAAGAAGAGAAAAAGAAAGGGACTGAGAAAATATTTGAAGAGATTATAGTTGAAAACTTCCCTAATATGGGAAAGGAAATAGTTAATCAAGTCCAGGAAGCACAGAGAGTCCCATACAGGATAAATCCAAGGAGAAATACGCCAAGACACATATTAATCAAACTGTCAAAAATTAAATAAAAAGAAAACATATTAAAAGCAGCAAGGGAAAAACAACAAATAACACACAAGGAAATCCCCATAAGGTTAACAGCTGATCTTTCAGCAGCAACTCTGTAAGCCAGAAGGGACTGGCAGGACATATTTAAAGTGATGAAAGGGAAAAATCTACAACCAAGATTACTCTACCCAGCAAGGATCTCATTCAGATTTGATGGAGAAATTAAAACGTTTACAGACGAGCAAAAGCTGAGAGAATTCACCTCCACCAAACCAGCTCTACAACAACTGCTAAAGGAACTTCTCTAAGCAAGAAACACAAGAGAAGGAAAACACCTACAATAACAAACCCAAAACAATTAAGAAAAGGGGTATAGGAACATACATATCAATAATTACCTTAAATGTAAATGGACTGAATGCTCCCACCAAAAGACAAAGATTGTCTGAATGGATACAAAAACAAGACTCATATATTTGCTGTCTACAAGAGACCCACATCAGACCTAGAGACACATACAGACTGAAAGTAAGGGGATGGAAAAAGATATTTCATGCAAATGGAAACCAAAAGAAAGCTGGAGTAGCAATTCTCATATCAGACAAAATAGACTTTAAAATAAAGAATATTAGAAGAGACAAAGAAGGACACTACATAATGATCAAGGGATCGATCCAAGAAGAAGATATAACAATTGTATATATTTATGCACCCAACATAGGAGCACCTCAATACATAAGGCAAATACTAACAGCCATAAAAGAGGAAATCAACAGTAACGCATTCATAGTAGGGGACTTTAACTCCCCACTTTCACCAATGGACAGATCATCAAAAATGAAAATAAATAAAGAAACACAAGCTTTAAATGATACATTAAACAGGATGGACTTAATTGATATTTATAGGACATTCCACCCATTTTTCTCAAGTGCTCATGGGACATTCTCCAGGATAGATCATATTTTGGGTCACAAATCAAGCCTTGGTAAACTTAAGAAAATCGAAATTGCATCAAGTATCTTTTCCGACCACAATGCTATGAGACTACATATCAATTACAGGAAAAGATCTGTAAAAAATACAAACACATGGAGGCTAAACAATACACTAATAATAACGAAGTGATCACTGAAGAAATCAAAGAGGAAATTAAAAAATACCTAGAAACAAATGACAATAGAGACATGACGACCCAAAATCTGTGGGATGCAGCAAAAGCAGTTCTAAGGGGGAAGTTTATAGCAATACAATCCTACCTTAAGAAACAGAAACATCTCGAATAAACAACCTAACCTTGCACCTAAAGCAATTAGAGAAAGAACAAAAAACACCCAAATTTAGCAGGAGGAAAGAAATCATAAAAATCAGATCAGAAATAAATGAAAAAGAAATGAAGGAAATGATAGCAAAGATCAATAAAACTAAAAGCTGGTTCTTTGAGAAGATAAACAAAATTGATAAAATATTAGCCAGACTCATCAAGAAAAAAAGGGAGAAGACTCAAATCAATAGAATTAGAAATGAAAAAGGAGAAGTAACAGCTGACACTGCAGAAATACAAAAGATCATGAGAGATTACTACAAGCACCTTTATGCCAATAAAATGGACAACCTGGAAGTAATGGTAAAATTTTTAGAAATGCACAACCTGCCAAGACTGAATCAGGAAGAAATAGAAAATATGAACAGACCAATCACAAGCACTGAAATTGAAACTGTGATTTAAAATCTTCCAACAAACAAAAGCCCAGGACCAGATGGCTTCACAGGCAAATTCTTTCAAACATTTAGAGAAGAGCTAACACCTATCCTTCTCAAACTCTTCCAAAATATAGCAGAGGGAGGAACACTCCCAAACTCATTCTACGAGGCTACCATCACCCTGATACCAACACCAGACAAGGATGTCACAAAGAAATAAAACTATAGGCCAATATCACTGATAAACATAGATGCAAAAATTCTCAACAAAATACTAGCAAACAGAATCCAACAGCACATTAAAAGGATCATACACCATGATCAAGTGGGGTTTATTCCAGGAATGCAAGGATTCTTCAATATACACAAATCAATCAACGTGATACACCGTAATAACAAACTGAAGGAGAAAAACCATATGATCATCTCAATAGATGCAGAGAAAGCTTTTGACAAAATTCAACACCCATTTATGATAAAAAGCCTGCAGAAAGTAGGCATAGTGGGAACTTTCCTCAACATAGTAAAGGCCATATATGACAAACCCACAGCCAACATCATCCTCAATGGTGAAAAACTGAAATCATTTCCACTAAGATCAGAAACAAGACAAGGTTGCCACTCTCACTACTCTTATTCAACATAGTTTTGGAAGTTTTAGCCACAGCAATCAGACAAGAAAAGGAAATAAAAGGAAACCAAATCAAAAAAGAACAAGTAAAGCTGTCACTGTTTGCATATGACATGATACTATATATATAGAACCCTAAAGATTTTACCAGAAAACTACTAGAGTTAATCAATGTAAAGTAGCAGGAAACAAAATTAATGCACAGAAATCTCTGGCATTCCTATACACTAATGTTGAAAAATCTGAAAGTGAAATCACGAAAAAACTCCCATTTACCACTGCAACAAAAAGAATAAATTATCTAGGAATAAACCCACCTACGGAGACAAAAGTCCTTTATGCAGAAATTTTAAGACACTGATGCAAGAAATTAAAGATGGTACAAATAGATGGAGAGATATACCATTTTCTTGGATTGGAAGAATCAATATTGTGAAAATGACTCTACTACCCAAAGCAATCTATAGATTCAATGCAATCCCTATCAAACTACCACTGGCATTTTTCACAGAACTAGAACAAAATTTTTCACAATTTGTATGGAAACACAAAAGACCCCGAATAGCCAAAGCAATCTTGAGAATGAGAAACAGAGCTGTTGGAATCAGGCTCCCTGGCTTCAGACAATATTACAAAGCTACAGTAATTAAGACAGTGTGGTACTGGCACAAAAACAGAAAGATAGATCAATGGAACAGGATAGAAAGCCTAGAGAAAAACCCACACATATATGGTCACCTTATCTTTGATAAAGGAGGCAGGAATGAACAGTGGAGAAAGGACAGCCTCTTCAATAGGTGGTGCTGGGAAAACTGGACAGGGACATGTAAAAGTATGAAATTAGATCACTCCCTAACACCATACAAAAAAATAAGCTCAAAATGGATTAAAGACCTAAACTATCAAACTCTTAGAGGAAAACATAGGCAGAACACTCTATGACATAAATCACAGCAAGATCCTTTTTGACCGGCCTCCAAGAGAAATGGAAATAAAAACAAAAATAAACAAATGGGACCTAATGAAACTTCAAAGCTTTTGCACAGCAAAGGAAACCATAAACAACACCAAAAGATAACCTTCCGAGTGGGAGAAAATATTTGCAAATGAAGCAACTGACAAAAGATTAACCTCCAAAATTTATAAGCAGCTCATGCAGCTTAATAACAAAAGAACAAACAACCCAATCCAAAAATGGGCAGAAGACCTAAATAGACATTTCTCCAAAGAAGATACACAGACTGCCAACAAACACATGAAAGAATGCTCAACATCACTAATCATTAGATAAATGCAAATCAAAACTACAATGAGATATCATCTCACACTGGTCAGAATGGCCATCATCAAAAAATCGAGAAACAATAAATGCTGGAGAGGGTGTGGAAGAAAGGGAACCCTCTTGCACTTTTGGTGCGAATGTAAATTGATACAGCCACTGTGGAGAACAGTATGGAGGTTCCTTAAAAAACTACAAATAGAACTACCATATGACCCAGCAATCTCACTACTGGGCATATACCCTGAGAAAACCATAATTCAAAAACAGTCATGTACCAAAATGTTCATTGCAGCTCTATTTACAATAGCCAGGAGATGGGAACAACCTATGTGTCCATCATTGGATAAATGGATAAAGAAGATGTGGCACATATATACAATTTAATATTACTCAGCCATAAAAAGAAACAAAATTGAGCTATTTGTAATGAGGTGGATAGACCTAGAGTCTGTCATACAGAGTGAAGTAAGTCAGAAAGACAGAGACAAATACCGTATGCTAACACATATATATTTAATTTAAGAAAAAAAACTGTCATGAAGAACCTAGGGGTAAGAAAGGAATAAAAACACAGACCTACTAGAGAATGGACTTGAGGATATGGGGAGTGGGAAGGGTAAGCTGTGACAAAGCAAGAGAGAGGCTTGGACATATGTACACTACCAAATGTAAGGTAGGTAGCTAGTGGGAAGCAGCCTCATAGCAGAGGGAGATCAGCTCGGTGCTTTGTGATCGCCTGGAGGGGTGGGATAGGGATGGTGGGAAGGAGGGAGATGCAAGAGGGAAGAGATATGGGAACATATGTGTGTGTGTGTGTATATATATATATATAAAACTGAAACATTCATTTTGTTGTAAAGCAGAAACTAAGAAAAAAAACTTAAAAAAATAATTAGCTGAGACAAAGAAAATACAAACTATGTTATAGAAGTACAATATATTAAAGGAAAAATAAAGGAAGGTAGAAGTAGAGAAAGAAGCTCTAGAAACTCGCCACCCCCCCATTCTCCCATGCCTCCCATAAAGCAAAGGTGAAAGAATTACACATCTATGTGTTCATCACTCGGACTACATCACTAACATTTCATTATACTCCACTATCCATCCATCCATTCATCCATTCATGTATTCATTTCATTTCTTTGATGGGACTCAAAGCAAAGTATGGACAAAATCTCTCTTTTTTTGATATTCCAGCACACGTTGTCAACCAGAGTTCAACTCATTTCTGTCATTTTTTTCTTTGTATACAAAGATATGCACAAATCTTAAATTAACTTTTATTGAGTTTTGACAAAAGCATACATCCATATATATAAACCTGTATCAAAATATAAAACAGTGCAATCATCCCAGAAAACCCCCTTATACCCCTTCCCAGTGAAGCCTGTTCCCATCCTCCAGTGGCAATCATTATCCTGACTTTTTTCCATCATAAATTACTTATATCTAATCTAGAGGTCCACACATAGAGACATACAGTGTGTATTAATATCTGTGAGGTTTTTTAAAACTGGGTATGTTTTTGAAATTCATTCATTTTCTCATTTATTAGTAATTTGTTCCTTTTTATTGTTAAATAATGTTTCATAAAGTGAATAAATCACCTTTTGTTTACTCATTCTCCTGTTGATGGACACCTGGGCTATTTCCAGGTTTTTACTATTGTGAATAAAGTTGCTAAAACATTTTTATATAAGAGTTTTTGTGAACATGTATTTTCATTTATTTTGAGTATATATTGAGGGGCAAATTATTGGGCTAGAAGGTAGAAAGGTGTAAATTTAGTTTTATGATAAACTGTCAGAATGTTTTCAACAATGTTTACAAGTTCCAGTTGCTCTGCATTCTCACCAATATTTGGTGTTTTAGTCATTTAAAAAAAAATAGCCATTCTGATGGGAGTGTAAATGTGTCTCATGGTGTTTACATTCTGATGCCTAATAATTCTGAGCACTTTTCCATTTGCCTAATAGATATGCCTATATTTTCCTCTGCAAAGTGTTTGTTTTTGACCTCTTTTAATGGTGTTTGGCTTTTTATTATTGACTTGTGGGAGTATTCCTGAGTAAAAATCCTCAGAACACTAAAATAAAATAGGAACAGAAATCCATAGGTGTAAGCTACCATTGAAACTATTAGCAAGTGCTCTACTAATTCACTGTGACCAGAGATTTTATTTTAATGTATAAACTTTTGCCTTTGTTACTCTATATAGACTTCAATTTTTCCCTGGTGTAAGCAGAAATAGAGTGTAAAAACCACAAAAGAAAGAATAAGTCAATAAAGATGTCAAGAAAACAGGAAAAAGAAACAGTTGAAAGTATTACAAAGTAAAATAAATCCAAATATATAATTTATTACAATAAATATAAATGGACTATACACACAGCTTAAAATAAAAGATTGTTTGATTCTATGAAAAATACAATTATACATTTTCTACAGTAAGTCCTGTTTAAGATATAAACACACAGAAAAGAAGAGGAAGATTGAAAAAGATACATCATGAAAATATTAACCAAAATGCAGCTGATTTGGCTATACTAATATAAAAAATATGTTTTAAAGTGTGCCACTACATAAAGGTTTCAGTTTGCCAGGGTGATATAATAATTCTAAATTTGAATACCACTACTTTTATGGTTTTAAAATATATAAAATACAAATTTAAAAAGCTGTGAAGGATAAAATAAATCTACCATCAAAATTTAAGAGTTAGCATGTTAACAATCATAGACAAAGGAGAAAAAATAGGCTATAAGAATACATGCTATTTGAACAAAACTGTTCAAAACTGGACTGACTAAATAGACATACAAACAACAATGAACCCAGAAAGTGAAGAACACAGGTTTCCTTCCAATTTATTTGAAACGTTTATTAAAACTGATACTAAAATATGCCTTAAAACATATCTCAACATACATCAAAAAATCTGACATGTTCTTTGATGGCAATACAATTAGTTAAAAATCAGTAACGAAAGAAAACTAAAATCAAGACAAGAAAATATACAAGATTATCTATAAATATTAAAATAAAATTCTAAATAATGAAAAATTCCAGGTAGAAAGCATAGTGGATATTTAAATTACTTAGAAAAAGCTATGAAAAAACTACAAACCAAAACTTGTAAGACAAGTAACTGATAATTAAAGAAAAATAATTCTAAATGATTATATTACAAAATAAAAGAGCTAAATATCAATAATACATTGTAAATATTAGAAAAACAAATCTTTAGAATAAACATAAGGAAACTAAATAAAGGAAATATTTTTTTAAAGAAAGCAGAAACTAATAACATAAAAATAAAGACACAACCAAGAAAAATCATAAAACTAACAATGAATTCATTAAAAAGACTAATACAATTGACAAACTTCTGGTAATGGTGATCAAGAAAATAAGATAGGGGAGACCTTCAAGATGACAGAGGAGTAAGATGTGGAGATCACCTTCTTCCCCACAAATACATCAAAAATGCATCTATATGTGGAACAACTCCTACAGAACACCTACTGAATGCTGGCAGAAAACCTCAGATTTCCCAAAAGGCAAGAAACTCCCCATATACCAGGGTAGGGCAAAAGAAAAAAGAAAGAAACAGAGACAAAAGAATAGGGACAGGACCTGCACCTCTGGGAGGGAGCTGGGAAGGAGGAAAACTTTCCACACACTAGGAAACCCCATCACTGGCGGACACTGGGGAATGGCCATGGATAAACTTCAGAGACACGGAGGAGAGCACAGCAATAGGGGTGCAAAGGGCAAAGCGGAGAGATTCCCACATAGAGGATCAGTGTTGACCAGCACTCACCAGCCTGAGAGGCTTGTCTGCTCACCTGCCAGGGTGGGTCGAGGCTGGGAGCTGAGGCTCCAGCTTCGGAGGTCAGATCCCAAGAAGACTGGGTTTGGCTGTGTGAACACAGCCTGAAGGGGGCTAGTGCCCCACAGCTAGCCAGGAGGTAGTCCAGGAAATGTCTGGAACTGCCTAAGAGACAAGAGACAATTGTTTTGGGGTGAGCGAGGAGAGGAAATTCAGAGCACTGCCTAAACTATCTCCAGAGATGGGTGCGAAATACGGCTACAAGTGCGGACACCAGAGACTGGCATGAAATGCTAATGCTGTGGCTGCAGCCACCAAGAAGCCTGTGTACAAGCACAGGTAACTATCCACACCTCCCCTCATGAGAACCTGTACAGCCTGCCACTGCCAGTGTCCTGTGATCCAGGGACAACTTCCCCAGGAGAATACACGGCATGCCTCAGGCTCTTGCAAAGTCACGTTGGCATCTGCCACTGCAGGCTCACCCTGCATTCCATACCCCTCCCTCTGCCTAGGCCTGAGTGAGCCAAAGCCCCCTAATAAGCCACTCCTTTAACCCCCTCCTGTCTGGGCAGGGAATAGAAACCCTCAGGCTACCTACAGGCAGAGGTGGGGCCAAATCCACAGCTGAACCCCAGGAGCTGTGTGAACAAAGAAGAGAAAGGGAAATCTCTCCCAGCAGCCTCAGGAGCAGAGGAGTAAATCTTCAAAATCAACTTGATGTACCCTGCATCTGTGGAACCTGAATAGACAACGAATCATCCCAAAATTGAGGCACTGGAATTTGAGAGGAACTGCAGACTTGGGGTTGGCTTTCTGCATCTAATTTGTTTCTGGTCTTATATTTATCTTATTTTAGCAGGTAGAATTTATTATCATTGGTAGATTTGTTTATTGATTTGGTTGAGCTCTTTATTTATATATATATATATTTTTTTTTTTCCATTTTCTCTTTTTGTGAGTGTGTATATATATACTTCTTTATGTGATTTTGTCTGTATACCTTTGCTTCTACAATTTGTCCTAGCATTCAGTATGTCCATAGTTTTTTCCTTTTTTCTTTTTCTTTTTTTTTCAGTATATTATTTAGCACTTGTTATCATTGGTTCATTGTTTTTTGATTTGGTTGCTCTCTTCTTTCTTTTTTAATTACTTTTTAATATTTTTTAATTTTTAATAATGTTTTTTATTTAAAAAAAATCTCTTTCTTTCTTTCTTTTTTCTCCATTTTCTTCTGAGCCATGTGCCTGACAGGATTTTCATTCACCAGCCACATGTCACACCTGTGCCTCTGAGGTAGGAGAACCGAGGTCAGGACATTGGTCCACCAGAGACCTCCTGGCTCCATGGAATATCAAATGGCAAAAGCTTTCCCAGAGATCTCCATCTCAATGTTAAGACCCAACTCGACTTAATTACAAGAAAGCTAGACAGCCAGATACCCTATGCCAAAAAACTAGCAAGACAGGAACACAGCCCCACCCATTAAAAAAGAGGCAACCTAAAATCATAATGAGGTCAGAGACACCCCAAAACACACCATGGGGTGTGTTCCTGCAGACAGGTGGGACAAGATCCAGCCTCACCCACCAGATCACAGGCACCAGTCCCCTCTACCAGGAAGCCTGCAAAACCCACTGAATGAAATTAGCCACTGGGGCAGACACCAAAAATAATGGGAAATATGAAATTGCAGCCTATGAAGAGGAGACCCCAAACACAGTAAATTAACCAAAATGGAAATACAGAGAAACACTCAGCAGATGAAGGAGCAAGGTAAAACCCCACTAAAACAAACAAATCAAGAAGAAATAGGCAGTCTACCTGAAAAAGAATTCAGAATAATGATAGTAAAGATGATACAAAATCTTGGAAAGAGAATGGAGAAAATACAAGAAACGTTTAATAAAGACCTGGAAGAACTAAAGGGGAAGCAAACAGTGATGAACAACACAATAAATGAAATGAAAAATTCTCTAGAAGGAATCAATAGCAGAATAACTGAGACAGAAGAATGGATAAGTTACCTGGAAGATAAAATAGTGGAAATAATTACTGCAGAGCAGAATAAAAAGAAAAAAAGAATGAAAAGAATTGAGGACAGTCTCAGAGAACTCTGGTACAACACTAAACACACCAACATTCAAATTATGGGGGTCCCAGAACGAGGAGAAAAAGAAAGGGACTGAGAAAATATGTGAAGATATTATAATTGAAAACTTCCCTAATATGGTTAAAGAAAGAGTGAATCAAGTCCAGGAAGCACAGAGAGTCCCATACAGTATAAATCCATGGAGAAACACGCCAAGAAACATAATAATCAGACTGTCAAAAATTAAATACAAAGAAAAAATATTAAAAGCAACAAAGGAAAAACAACAAATAACATACAAGGGAATCCCCATAAGGTTAACAGCTGATCTTTCAGCAGAAACTCTGTAAGACAGAAGGGACTGGCAGGACATATTTAAAGTGATGAAAGGGAAAAATCTACAACCAAGATTACTCTACCCAGCAAGAATCTCATTCAGATTCGACTGAGAAATTAAAATCTTTACAGACAAGCCAAAGCTAAGAGAATTCAGCACCACCAAATCAGCTTTACAACAAATGCTAAAGGAAATTCTCTAGGCAAGAAACACAAGAGAAAGAAAAGACCTACAATAACAAACTCAATACAAGTCAGAAAATGGTAATAGGAACATACATATTGATAACTACCTTAAATGTAAATGGATTAAATGCTCCACCCGAAAGATATAGACTGGCTGAATGGACAAAAAACAAATAAAACCTGTATATATGCTGTCTACAAGAGACCAACCTCAGACCTAGGGACACATACAGATTGAAAGTGAGGGGATGGAAAAAGATATTCCATGCGAATGGAAATCAAAAGAAAGATGTAGTAGCAATTCTCATATCAGACAAAATTGACTTTAAAATAAAGACTACTACAAGAGACAAAGAAGGACACTACATAATGATCAAGAGATCAATCCAAGAAGAAGATATAAAAATTTGTAAATATTTATGCACCCAACATAGGAGCACCACAATATAAAACACAATTGCTAGCAGCCACAAGAGGGAATATCGACAGTAATACAATAATAGTAGGAGACTTTAACACCCCACTTTCACCAATGGACAGGTCATCCAAAATGAAAATAAATAAGGAAACACAAGCTTTAAATGGCATTAAACAAGATGGGCTTAATTGATATTTATAGGACATTGCATCCCAAAACAACAGAATGCAATTTTTTCTCAAGTGCTCATGGAACATTTTCCAGGATAGATCATATCTTGGGTCACAAATCAAGCCCTGGTAAATTTAAGAAAATTGAAACCATATCAGTTATATTTTCCAACTACAATGCTATGAGACTAGATATCAATTATAGGACAAATCTGTAAAAAATACAAACACATAGAAGCTAAATAATACACTACTAAGTAACCAAGAGATCACAGAACAAATCAAAGAAGAAATCAAAAAATACCCACCATCAAGTGACAACGAAAACACGATGAACCAATACCTACGGGATGCAGCAAAAGCAGTTCTAAGAGGGAAGATTATAGCAATACAATCTTACCTCAAGAAACAAGAAACACCTCAAATAAACAACCTAATCCTACACTTAAAACAATTAGAGAAAGAAGAAAAAAACTCCCAAATTTACCAGAAAGAAAGAAATCATAAGGATCAGATCATAAATAAATGAAAAAAGAAATGAAGGAAACAACAATAGCACAGATAAATAAAACTAAAAGCTGGTATTTTGAGAAGATAAACAAAATTGATAAACCATTAATCAGACTAATAAAAAAAAAAGGAGTATATATAAGTCCATGCCAGTCTCTCACTTCGTTGCAGCTTACCATATCCCTCTCCATGTCCTCAAGTCCATTCTCTACATCTTATATATACTACCAAATGTAAAATCATTACTAGTGGGAAACAGCTGCATAGCACAGGGAGATCTGTTCAGTGCTTTGTGACCACCTAGAGGGGTGAGATAAGGAGGGTGGGAGTGAGACGCAAGAGGGAGGAGGTATGGGGATATATGTATATGTATAGCTGTTTCACTTTGTTATAAAGCAGAAACTAACACACCATTGTAAAGCAATTATACTCCAATAAAGATGTTAAATTAAAAAAGAAAAAATAAATTAAAAAAAAGAAAAAGGGAGAAGACTCAAATCAATAGAATTAGAAATGAAAAATGAGAAGTAACAAGTGACAGTGCAGAAATACAAAGTATCATGACAGATTACTACAAACAACCATATGCCAATAAAATGGACAACCTGGAAGAAATGGACAAATTCTTAAAAAGCACTATTTTCCAAGACTGAACCAGGAAAAAATATAAACAGACCAATAACAAGCACTAAAATTGAGACTTTGATTAAAAATCTTCCAACAAACAAAAACCCAGGACCAGATGGCTTCACAGGTAAACTCTATCAAACATTTAGAGAATAGAGATGGAAGTCTTTACACCTATTGATAGAAGAGAACACTTCTAGAGATAGAAGACTATAAACATAGAGATAGAAGAGAATACACCTAGACGTAGAAGACTTTACAACTACAAATAGAAGATTATTTTTCGAGAGAGAGAAGACTATACACCTACACATAGAAGAATATATCCTAGAGATAGAAGACTTTACAACTAGAAATAAAAAAGTAAAAAAAGAAAAAAAAAACATTTAGAGAAGAGCTAACACCCATCCTTCTCAAACTCTTCCAAAAACTTGCAGAGGAAGGAACACTCCCAAACTCACTCTATGAGCCCACCATCACCCTGATACCAAAACCAGAAAAAGATGCTACAAAAAAAGAATATTACAAACCAATATCACTGATGAATATGATGCAAAAATCCTCAACAAAATACAAGCAAACAGAATCCAACAACATATTAAAAGGACCATACACCATGAACAAGTGGGATTTATCCCAAGGATGCAAGGATTCTTCAATATTCCCAAATCAAACAATGTGATACACCATAGTAACAAATTGAAGAATAAAAAACATATGATCATCTCAATAGATACAGAAAAAGCTTTCAAAGAAATTCAAAACCAATTGATGATAAAAACCTTCCAGAAAGTAGACATAGAGGGAACTTACCTTAACATAATAAAGGCCATATATGACAAACTTACAGCCAACATTGTTCTCAAAGGTGAAAAGCTGAAACCATTTCCACTAAGATCAGGAACAAGACAAGGTTGCCCACTCTCACCACTATTATTAACGTAGTGTTGGAAGTTTTAGCTACAGAAATCAAAGAAGGAAAGGAAATAAAAGGAATCCAAATCGGAAAAGAAGAAGTAAAACTGTCAATGTTTGCAGCTGACGTCATACTATACATAGAGAATCCTGAAGAGGCTACCAGAAAACTGCTAGAGTTAACCAATGATTTTGGTAATGTAGCAGGATACAAAATTAATGCATAGAAATCTCTTGCATTCCTAAACAGTAATGACAAAAAATATGAAAGCAAAATTGAGGAAACACTCCATTTACCATTGCAACAAAAAGAATAAAATACCTAGGAATAAACTGACCTAAGGAGACAAAAGATCTGTATACAGAAAACTATAAGACACTGCTGAAAGAAATTAAAGATGATACAAACAGATAGAGATATATATCATGTTCTTGGATTGGAAGAATCAATATTGTAAAAATGACTCTACTACCCAAAGCAATGTACAGATTCAAGGTAATCCCTATCAAACTACCAATGACATTTTTCACAGAACAAGAACAAAAAATTTCATAATTTGTATGGAAATACAAAAGACCCTGAAGAGTCAAAGCAATCTTGAGAATGAAAAAAGGAGCTGGAAGAATCAGGCTCCCAGACTTCAGACTATACTACAAAGCTACAGTAATCAAGACAACATAATACTGGCACAGAAACAGAAATATAAATCAATGGAACAGGATAGAATGCCCAGAGATAAACCCATCACATATGGTCACCTTATTTTTGATAAAGGAGGCAAGAATATACAATGTAGAAAACACAGCCTCTTCAATAACTGGTGCTGGGATAACTGGACTGCTACATGTAAAAGAATGAAATTAGAACAGTCCCTAACACCATACACACACACACAAAAAAACCTCAAAATGGATTAAAGACCTAAATGTAAGGCCAGACACTATAAAACTCTTAGAGGAAAACATAGGCAGAACGCTCCATGACATAAATCAAGGGAAGATCCATTTTGACCCACCTCCTAGAAAAATGGAAATAAAAACAAAAATAAACAAATGTGACCTAATGAAACTTAAAAGCTTTTGCCCAGCAAAGAGAACCATAAACAAGACAAGAAGGCAGCCCTCAGAATGAGAGAAAATATTTGCAAATGAAGCAACTGACAAAAGATTAACCTCCAAAATTTGCAAGCAACTCCTGCAGCTCAATATCAAAATAAAAAAAACCTAACCCCAAAATGGGCAGTAGACCTAAATAGACATTTCTCCAAAGAATATATACAGATTGCCAACAAACACATGAAAGCATGTTCAACATCACTAATCATTAGAGAAATGCAAATCAAAATTACAATGTGGTATCACCTCACACCAGTCAGGATGGCCATCATCAAAAAATCTACAAACAGTAAATGCTGGACAGGGTGTGGAGATAAGGGATCCCTCTTGCACTGGTGGTGGGAATGTAAATTGATACAGCCACTATGGAGAACAGTATGAAGGTTCCTTAAAAAACTAATAATAGAACTACCATATGATCCAGCAATCCCACTACTGGGCATATACCCCGAGAAAATCATAATTCAAAAAGAGTCATATACTACAATGTTCATTGCAGCTGTATTTACAATAGCCAGGACACAGAAGCAACCTAAGTGTCCATCGACAGATGAATGGATAAAGAATATGTGGCACATATATACAATGGAATATTGCTCAGCCATAAAAAGAAACGAAATGAGTTATTTGTAGTGACGTGGATGGACCTAGAGACTATTATACAGAGTGATGTAAGTCAGAAAGAGAAAAACAGATATCGTTTTTTAACACATATATATGGAATCTAAAAAAAAAAAAAAAAAGGTTCTGAAAAACCTAGGGACAGGACAGGAATAAAGTCACAGGTGTAGAGAATGGACTTGAGGACACCAAAGGGTGAAGGGTAAGCTGGAACGAAGTAAGAGAGTAGCATGGACATATATACACTATCAAATGTAAAATAGATAGCTAGTAGGAAGCAGCTGCATAGCACAGGGAGGTCAGCTCGGTGCTTTTTGACCACCTAGAGTGGTGGGATATGGAGGTTGGGAGGGAGATGTAAGAGGGAGGAGATATGGGGATATATGTATAGCTGATTCATTTTGTTATAAAGCAGAAACTAACTCAGAATTGTAAAGCAGTTATACTACAATAAAGGTGTTTTTTTAAAAAATGAAAATGAGATAAAAAAGAGCAAATGAGTGTTAAGCTAGAAAGATGTGCCATAAAATGAATAGTATCAGAGAATAAAAAGTGAATAGAAGAACGTTATGAGCAATAATCCAAGCCCTTTGAAAACTTACATGTAATTTTAAAAATTGTATAAAATATAAATAACCAAATCTGACTCTACTATAAATAGAAAATATTATTAAAATCATTAACATTTTGAAATGGTTAAGAATCCTTCCAAAGAGAAAACATATCTAGGTAGTTTTAAAATTTTGAGTACTTTTTCTTAGAATTTCCCAAAAGCTGACCTTGATGTAAAGATTTAAGTGAAGCAGTTTCTTTGGGCAACGATCCTTAGAATCACTGAAGGGCATAGGAAAGGAAGACAGGAAGGAGAAGAAATCCAATAAAAGATAAGCTGGGGGCTTCCCTGGTGGCGCAGTGGTTGAGAGTCCACCTGCCGATGCAGGGGACACAGGTTCGTGCCCCGGTCTGGGAAGATCCCACATGCAGCGGAGCGGCTGGGCCCGTGAGCCATGGCCGCTGAGCTTGCGCGTCCGGAGCCTGTGTTCCGCAGCGGAAGAGGCCGCAACCGTGAGAGGTCGGCGTACCGCAAAAAAAAAAAAAAAAAAAGGTAAGCTGGTGAACAGTTTGCCTATGGACAACTAAGCCTGATCCCAGGAAAGACTTCTGAGTGATTATATAATCACTGACTCCAAATTTTCCCATTTTGGAGGAAGGAAACTGGGGTATACATAAACTGACATCCATCTGTTAGTAGTTGAGGGCTGTTCCCAATGGCACTTACTCTCCAGCATTGCCATCTTGTTTTAGAAATAGACCTACTGGCTTCTAATGGGCAGAGGAAGTCCTCAGACATAGTCGCTAGTGTTTGCAGCTAAAAACAAAACAAACAAAAAGAATAGTCTATATGTCTGAGACTGAGTGCTAAGGGTAGGGTATTGAGGCCATCTGCTATAACTAACCAGTACTTAAGGAGAAGATTATTCCACTTGCCCCAACATAGCTTTACTACTAAAAAGAAAGGAAATTATAGCAAATACATTCTTACTAGAGGCAAAAAATTTTAACTCAAATATGAGTAAATCAAATTTAGCATGCTATTAAGTTGAGTTTATCACAGAAATGAATGTTTAATTTAACAGTAAACAGTCTATTAAAGTATTTTATTACATAAACAGATTAAAAAGAAAATAGCCATCTTGATAGAAGAAGAATATTTAGTAGAATGTGATATCAACATACAACAAAAAGCCCTGTTAAACAAGAAACAGAATGAAACTTTCTGATTCTGATCACCAAATCTGATATGTGGGTTTTTTCCTTACACCAAGCAATTCTCAGACACCAGCTCTGTGTCCTACAATTCAAGTCATGTCTAGACATTATTAACCTGTGATGGCACCAGATCCCACAATTTAAAGGCTCAGTCATAGAAGACTTCCCCTTCCACCTCTTCAGATGCCAATTGTGAGTCCAGTTTATCACCTGTGCTCTTGACCAACCATCTATGGATTGAAAAATTCCACAGTTCCCTCCTTGGGTTTGATTAATTTGCTAGAGGGGCTCACAGAACTCAGATAAATATTTTACTTATTAGATTACAAGCTTATTGTAAAAGGATATAACTCAAGAACAGTTAGATGGAAGAGAGTCATAGGGTAAGGTGTAAGGAAATGGTGTGGAGCTTCCATGCCCTCTACAAGCCTGCCACTCTCCCCAAATATCTACATGTTCACCAACTGGAAGCTCTATGAAACCCATACTTTGGAGGTTTTATGGAGGTTTAATTACATATCTATGACTGATTAAATCATTGACCATTGATGATTGAACTCAATTTCTAGCCCCTCTCCCGTCTGGGAGGTCAGGGAGATAAGTCTGAAAGTTCCACACTTTTAATCACATGGTGTGTTCTCCTGGCAACCAGCCCCCATCCTTAGGTGTTTTCCAAGTCTCCTCATTAACATAACTTTTAACAGACATTTTTATTGTTCTCATCACAAAAAATTCTGAGAGTTTTAGGATCTCTGTACCAGGAATGTGATGAAGACCAAATATGTCTTTCATACTATAAATCACAATATCACACACTTCCTTAACCTGATAAAGAGAAGCAACAAGGGAAACAAAACCCAGAGACAATAATCTACCACATGAGTAAGTATTTTAAAGCATTTTCTTTAAAATCAAGTATAAAGAAAATATGCCCATTATCATCATTTGCAGTCAACATCATGCTAGATATCCTGGGCCAGCAAAGTAAGATAATAAAAGAGAAATTAAAGGCATAGAATCAGAAATACAAAGACAAAACAACTTATTTTCAGATATTATGATTGTTTACATAGAAAGCCAGAAAGCACTTACAGAAAAATTATTAGTGATAATAAGAGAGTTCAGCAATACAGTTGTGAGCTGTAAGATCAATATACACAATCAACTGTATTGCTATATACCAGCATAATTCAGAAAAATATAATTAAATAAATGTTTCCCTTTACAATGGCATCCAAAAATATAAGGTGTCTGAGAACTACTATAATAAACGGTGTGACAGACTTCTAGAGAAAATTATAAAAAAAGACCAAAATAAGAGGAGAACTAAATAATGTTTATTGATAGTCATTATATAAATGTGACTATTCTCTTTGTATTGGTCTGTGCATCAATTTAATTACAATCAAAACTCCAATAGAATTTTAGTGGAATTATTAAGCTGATTTCCAAATTTATGGAAAAGCAAATGACAAAAATCACAAGACTTTTCTGAAGAAAATGTTGAGACAATTATACATTCCAGATACCAAGACATAGTACCCAACTGAATTAACTAGGGCAGTGTAGAATTGGATTAAAGAATAAATTAGTTAACACATAGGGTTATATTATAGACTGAATGTTTGTGCCCCACAAATTAATAAAGCCCTAACCCCCAATGTGATAATATTTGGAAGTGGGGCCTTTGGGAGATAACTATGTTTAGGTAATGTCATTAGAGGTGGGGTCTCTACAATGGAATTAGTGTCCTTTTAAGAGGAAGAGAACCCAGAACACTCTCTCTCTTCACCATGTGTGGATACAGCAAGAAGTTGGCCATCTGCAAACCAGGAAGAGGGATCTTACCAGGAACGAAATATTCTGGCACCTTGATCTTGAACTTCCTAACCTCCAGAACTGTGTGAAATAAATTTCTGTTGTTTAAGCCACACAGTTTATGGTATATTATTAGAGCAGTCTGAGCTGACTAAGACAGGCTGAGGCAATTACTCATTCATACTAAATGCATATGTATATAATAAATGATATATAATAATGAATATACTATATATATAAAGTATGCTATATATGATTATACACTTTATATAATATTATTTAATGTAATCTCACTATCTTATACAAAATACAATTCTAGGTGGAAAAAAATCCTTAAACATAAAAGGTAAAGTTTAAATTCTTCAACATAAAATATAGAACATAACTTTATGAGATAAGGCATGAGAAATTAAAGACAAAAACAAAGAATATTAATTAAAAAATGTCATTGATGAATTTGACAAAATTAAATTGAAAAATGTCCATTCATGAAGAGATACTGTATTAGTTTGTTTGGGCTGCCATAACAAGATATCACAGATCGGTGGTCTAAACCAGCAGTCCCCAACATTTTTGTCACCAGGGACTGGTTTTGTGGAAGACAATTTTTCCACAGAACGGGGTGAGGGGATGGTTTGGGGATGATTCAAGTGCATTCCTTTTACTGTGCCCTTTATTTCTATTATTATTACATTGTAATATATAATGAAATAATTATATAACTCACCATAATGCTGAAAGGAGGCGGAGCTCAGACAGTAATGCAAACAATGGGGAGTGGCTGTAAATACAGGTGAAGCTTTGCTTGCTCGCCTGCTGTTCACCTCCTGCTGTGTGGCCTGGTTCCTAACAGCAGGAACTGCTACCAGTCCATGGCCTGGGGGTTGGGAACCCTGGCCTAAAAAATGGAAATTAATTTTCTCACAGTTCTGGAGGCTAGAAGTCCATGATCAATGTACCATGTGGTTTCTGGGATGACCTCTCTCTTTGACTTGAAGATGGAACCTTACCTGGTCTTTTCTCTGTCTGTATGTGCAGAGAGAAAGCAAACTCTCTTCCTCTTTTTATAAGGACACCAGTACTATTGGATTAAGGTGGCACTCTTATGTCCTCATTTAACTTTAATTACCTCCTTAATAGCTCTATCTCCAAATACAGTCACATGGGGTATTAGAGATTCACCATATGAATTTTTGATGGACAAAATTCAGTCCATAATAGACATGATAGAGATATTAATTTAAAAAATAAACAGAGTCATAAAGTTGAGAAAGACATGCAAGACAAAAATAAAGAAATCAAATTTAGAACACATAAATTACTTATCAATTGGTAAGAAGAGACAAACCAAACAATAGAAATCAGGCAAGAGACTTGAAAGGGCTTTCACAAAATAAGAAATACAAATGGACAGCTGATTTATTAACACATACTCAACCTCATTAGAACCCAGAGAACTATAAATTAAACCAGAAGGAGATATCATTTTACACCACTTGACTTATAAAGATTAAAATGTTCAATAGCACTAATATTGACAAAGATGTGGAGCAGCAGCAAAACTCCTTTGGTATACAGTTGGGCATCATGCCACACACATCTTTTGCCCAGCAACTGTAGTCCTAGATAAATGCCTAGAGGCAATATGTCACATGAGGATCAGCAAGTATCGTCCCAATATTTATAACAAGATATAAAAGAAAATGATTTACATATTACATATTTCTTTTCCAAATGTAAGTAAATTCAGGTTTTTCTTTTCCCCCACAAGTACACAAGCCAAATTAAGAGTCATAATGAATTTCTAATGCTTTTAGGGTTTAAACCAAAATCTTTATCATGATATAGATGTTTAGGAGCATTGTGGCTTTCATTGATTTTATGACACTATCATAGATCTTTTTATCCTTTCTTAAAGATTCCTAGGTCTGCCTACTTCAGAGCCATCTACCTCCCATCTCAGTGTTTTCATTTGCTGTTCCCTTACCTGGAATACTTTTCTCTCATATCATTATGGTGCTCATTCTTCATGACATTCATGTTTTTGTTCAAATATCTCCCCAGAGAGGACTTCCCTGGCCACACTAAAGTTCCTTTCACTCCACCACTGTCTATTTCCTTACTCTGCTTAACTTTTCTTCATAGCATTTATCACTAGCTGAAGTTAAATAATTTCTTAGACTATTTACTTCTTTTTCTTACAACTTCCATGAACCAGTCTCCTCACAGCCATAAAGTCTGCTCCTACTATTACACTTTCATAATGCAATGGAACATCTTTGATAGCATTATCCACCCTTGAAATATTTACATGTATTTATAATCATTGGACAACAGTTTCATCAAGAACATGTAAGTTTTTTTCCCCTCAAATATATGGCTAGGGTGTGGCTGAACCCCACTGACTCCATTTTGTCAGCTCCATCTTAGGCTTACAGTCCCACTCCCTCCCATTTCTGCATGACTGAACTGGCCCACTCACAGAAATGGGCCAAAGTCAGATAAGATCCCTATCAACATTTACCCTTGCCTTCATCTGATTTGAAAACTGGAAGAGTGTCTTTTGCTGATGCACATGGTTAAAGTCATGAGATCCCTGCTGTAAGGAAAAACTGCCAGGTCCTGTCGGTGTAAACAAGCATTTCCTTAGCAGTCAGATTCAGTTTTTATCTTTGATCCCTTTAAATTCCTTTGTACCCCTTTCTGTGACATGGAGTGCAGTTGCAAATGCCTCTGGATCACCGTCCACCAGATCCTTCTTATCTATATATAAGTTACCAACAATAAACTGTATGGAATTGTCTGCTTCATTTTTCAGTCTCAGGGTTCCTTCTCAATTCAAAGGATATTATTCAGTATCTTCACCTCCCAACACTGAGCATGTTGCAAAGTGCATGGTAGATTCTTAATAAATATTCTTTGAATTCATTCAACTATGAATGTATGGATATCACTCAAGTTCTTCTTGCTTTTGTCATTTCTTATTGACCTCAGGTCCAAAGACACTTCAAAGACTGGACCATCTTTATTCTTCCTTTTCCTGTCATCTTTTGGCCATAGTACAGCAAGACTGAAAAATAATGATTAATAAGTATATATATTATAGTGTGTGAGAGTTAGATGATTTAGTAATTGAAAATCAGGAAGTAACATGAAAAAAGGAAAATATAAAGAAAGTAATACATTTTGTAGCAAGAAAAAAAAAGCTGAGATCCCTAGTAAATGCTGGTAGGAGACTGCTGTATGTACCATGTTCAAAGTTTTGAGACCATGACACCTTGGAAGTCTTGAACGGTTTGTCTCTGGCTTCAGATGGGGCAGGACCTTGGTAGCAGGTGTGCTCAGTGTGACAGGGCATGAGGTAGACAACTGGGAATGCAAAGCTGAAGAGGTCTATGTATTGTAAAATGATAAGGCACAAAACTTGGCACTTGGGAGTTAGAGTGGTCTCCAGGGTTGGGTCAAGTGCTGGTCACCATCAACATTTTAAGATAAGGCAAGTATTTCAGTATCTTAAACAGAGAAGGACAGTGGCATATGAAAGGTGGGTCTATGGCAGACAGAGTTCCAGGCACCAGGATTATATCTACAGGTTTTTGACAACAAGATGTGGAAAGAGCAATCTGGTATGTAAGCAGCTTTGGCAGGGAGATAAAATATCTAGCTGGAACCAAGAAAAAGACAAAAACTTAATTATTTTATTCGTGGTATCAAGGGGACTCTTCACTGAATCTTGGGTACTCAGTCCCTCTCTATTAATAGAATGGAGCAAAGAAAGGGAAAAAAAAAGTAAAGGGAAGGAAATAATAGATATTGGGCCCTTACTGTGTCTAGGTGTTTTCATGAATTATCTCTCTTAATCTTCAGAGCTGTTCTTCAAGATGGGTAAACACATAGTGACGAGTGGTGTACTGACATCACCTGGGGAACACCTTATCAACAAGAAATCTTTCTGGATGTTTTAATCACCAGTGCTCTCCATCCTGTGAGAAGCACTGGGATGAGTTAATTCAGGAAGATACAACATAGCCTCAGATGCTCATTATACAGAAGAGGAGAATAAGGTTCAGAATGAATAAAGTATTTCCCAAAAGTGACTTGGCTAGTGTGGTAGGCATAATTTTCTCCCCCCAAATCTACTTTTTAATTCCTGGGACATCGGAATATGCTATGATACATAGAAAATGGGAATTAACGTAGAAGATGGAATTAAGGTTACTAATCAACTGACTTTAAAATATAGAGATTATCCAGGGCTTCCCTGGTGGTGCAGTGGTTGGGGGTCCGCCTGCCATTGCAGGGGATGCAGGTTCGTACCCCGGTCCGGGAAGATCCCACATGTCCTGGAGTGGCTGAGCCCGTGAGCCATGGCCACTGAGCCTAGCATCCAGAGCCTGTGCTCCGCAACGGGAGAGGGGAGCAGACACAAGAGTGAGAGGCCCACGTACGGCAAAAAAAAAAAAAAAAAAAAAAAAAAATAGAGACTATCCTGGATTACCCAAGTGGGTGGGATCAGTGTAATCACAAGGATCCTTAAATGGGATAAAGGCAGAAAAGTCATTATTTGAGTGGTGGGATTGGTCATTGCTACATTGGTCATTGGTCATTGCTTGGTCATTGCTACATTTGAAGATTGAAGTGGGCTGTGAGCCACGACATGGGGACAGCCTCTAGCAGCTGGAAAAGGCAAGAAAGTAGATTTTACCCTAGAGCCTCCGTATAGTATTACAGTCCTCCTGACACCAATTTTAGCCTTGTGAGACTCAATTTGAATTTCTGACCTCCAGAAACATAAGATAATAAGTGTGTTATTTTAAACCACTAAGTTTATAGTAATTTTCTACAACAGCAGTAGGAAATGAATATAGACAGTTAATTGCAGAATTCCAACCCAGGTCTCTGACTCCAAAGGTCTGTGAAAACCAAAGCCAGTGCCATTACCATTTTATGTGCTGCCTCACTGACTACCATCCTGCAAGACAAGAGTATATGTAATTTATGTCAACTACAAAAATCCAGTGGTCAGACTTGTGAAGGGTCAGATCTGTAGGGTATGAAACCTGGTTCTCCATGGATTGAGTTAGGCCACTGCTCTGTAATTACACCATGCTTCAAGATGGGGGTGCAAGTCAGTAGTTCTAAACTTTGGGCTAAATATTGGAATTTCATAGAAACTTTTAAAACTTCCTTATTCCCAGGCCACATCTTCCCTTAAATCCTCATATCCCAGAATTAAGAGGGTCAGCAATTAGCTATACTGGTAAATAGCAGAATTTGTCTCCAGTAACCTCTGGTTCTCCTTCTTGGTCCCACACATACACTTCTGTTAGTCACTCACTCACTTTAATACTGCTTTTCTCAGTTGAAACCTACTTTTATAACTTCCCTATATGTGTCTAAATCCAGAAATAATAGGAGAGAAATACTGATAAACATGAATATATATATACACATATAGATATGAATATAAATATATATATATATATATATACATATATATATATATACACACACAAAGTTAAGTGAAAACCTGTAATGTAAAGTTTGAATTGGAAATACTCGTACTATATATATATATTTTTTTAAAACATATTTTCCTACCTGTTTAAAAGGGCTGGAAACAATAACAAAACCATTAGAAATGAACACATCTAGAACTCACATAATATTCTCAAAATAACCATTCCCATTAAAAGAAAATAGGGTTCTAGATTTCAGATCTGTGACAGAAAATATTTATTATGAACTGGGATATATTTTCATACCAGAAAACAAAGAAGATATCAAAGACTCTGAGGTTGTGTCAGAAGGGACAATTTGAATAAAAAAAAATGAACTGGACATACAAATAACTAAAATGAGTTAGATATATAAAATATTGTTAAATCTATGATTTGGCAATGATAGTATCAAAAGTAATTATTCACCCTAGGAAGATCTTAGGAAATCAGTCCATTATTCTGGAGACTAGTAAATAAAGTAAGGAAAACATTTGTAACACTGTGGTAGATTGAAGTGTTGTTTGTAACTGCAATTTCCCCCAGTTAAAGTCAGGGTGTACCTCCCCACCCTCTGATTTTGCCTTAAGCAATGTGATGAATGGATCTGGGGGAAGGGCAACAAAGTACCAGTTTTTAACAGAGGTGTGAAGAGACCTCACATGTATATCTTATCTCCTTGCACATGGGACATGACCATGAGTAAAACATGCCCCAACTAGCCTGCTGGTCCAAAGAAGAAGACGAAATACACATGGAGCATGTAACACACCAGGTAAAAAATCATTAGAGCCACCTCAGCCTACTAGATTTACACTTAGTATTTTGTCAGCCATTGTTGATTACTACCTAGGTACACAATTTTATTAGGGATTCCAAAATGGTAAATATCTAATTCTAACATTCACTTTTTACTTTTTAGTTTGAATAGTTTTATAAAGCAAAACATTCCCTAACCAATTATTTGGTTACCCTTATGTACTGTTTTAACAAAAGAGTCAGATATACCCCCAGATATTGTAACAAATAGCCACAAAATCTCAGGAACATTCAACACTAGTCATATGTTTGTCACATGTTTGGGAAGTTTATAACTAACGTGTAGGGTTGACAGCACCTAAACCCCTGGTCAATTTTAACATCAAAATCTTAAAAAAAGAAAAAACAAAAAGGAAAGAAAAACAAACTTTATGTGCCCCCTGATGCAATAAACACCACGCATATGAAGAATTCTTGTCAAAATGTCCTGTCTGTATTTGATAAAGGCTCTGCCTCGACTTCCAATTTATGGATACAATGGACATAACAGCATAACAAACACTACAAGGATGCAATCCTCAAAATTCAGAACAGGGTAATGCTGTAGGGCATATTTCTTGGTTTCTTCAACAGATAGACTATAAAGACAAAAAAAAGGAGGAAGGAACTTCCATGAAGAAGAAAGATTCAAGGAAGTTGAGAGATCTATTTTAGATCCTAATTCAAATAAACCAAATATAAAGAAACACAAATAGAGGGGCAGTGGGCAGACAGCAGGGAGTCAGTCAGAAACAATCACCTTTAGTCAATTAAAATGGAGAAATTAAATAATCCATATGAGGGAGCTTCAAGATGGCAGAAGAGTAAGACGTGGAGATCACCTTTCTCCCCACAAATATATCAGAAATACATCTACATGTGGAAATACTCCTACCGAACACCTACTGAATGCTGGCAGAAAACCTCAGATTTCCCAAAAGGCAAGAAACTCCCCATGTACCACGGTAAGGCAAAAGAAAATAGAAAAATAAGAGACAAAAGAATAAGGACAGGACCTTCACCTCTGGGAGGGGGCTGGGAAGGAGGAAAAGTTTCCGCACACTAGGAAACCCCATCACTGGTGGATACTGGGGAGGGGCGGTGGGTAAGCTTCGGAGACATGGAGGAAAGCACAGCAATATGGATGCAAAGGGCAAAGTGGAAAGATTCCCACATAGAGGATCAGTGTTGACCAGCACTCACCAACCTGAGAGGCTTGTCTGCTCACCCGCCAGGGTGGGTCGAGGCTGTGAGCTGAGGCTAAGGCTTCAGAGGTCAGATGCCAGGGAGAGGACTGGGTTTGGCTGCATGAACACAGCCTGAAAGGAACTAGTGCACAACGGCGGGCCTGGAGGGAATCCAGGAAAAAGTCTGGAACTGCCAAAGAGGTAAGTGACATTTTCCTGCCTTTTGTTTCCTTGTGTGCAAGGAGAGGGGATTAAGAGCACTGCTTAAAGGAGCTCCAGAGATGGGCACAAGCAGTGGCTATCAGTGTGGACCCCAGAGATGGGCATGAGATGCTAAGATTGCCGCTGCAGCCACCAAGAAGCCTGTGTGCAAGCACAGGTCACTATCCACAACTCCCCTCCTGGGAGTCTGTGCAGCCCCCCACTGCCAGGGTCCTGTGATCCAGGGACAACTTCCCCAACAGAACACAGGATGTGCCTCTGGCTGGTGCAATGTCACGGTGGCCTCTGGTGTCACAGGCTTGCCCTGCATCTGTACACCTCCCTCCCACAGCCTGAGTGAGCCAGAGCCCCCAAATCAGCTGCTCCTTTAACCCCATCCTTTCTGAGTGAAGAACAGACACCCTTGGGCGACCTACATACAGAGGTGGGTCCAAATCCAAAGCTGAACCCCAGGAGCTGTGCGACAAAGCAGGGAAAGGAAAATCTCTCCCAGTAACCTCAGGAGCAACGGATTAAATCCCCACAATCAACTTGATGTATCCTGCATCTGTAGAATACCTGAATAGACAATGAATCATCCCAAATTGAGAAGATGGACTTTGAGAGCAATGATATATATATATATATATATATATTTTTTTTTTTCCCTTTTTCTCTTTTTGGGAGTGTGTATGTGTATGCTTCTCTGTGTGATTTTGTCTGTATAGCTTTGTTTTTCCCTTTGTCCTAGGGTTCTGTCTGTCCTTTTTAATTGTATGTTTCTTTTTTTAAGTATAGTTTTTAGCATTTGTTATCATTGGTTGATTTGTTTTTTTGCTTGGTTGCTCTCTTCTTTCTTTCTTTTGTTTTATTATTTAAAATATATTTTAAAATTATTTTGACTTTTTATTTTAATAACTTTATGTTATTTTACTTCATTTTATGTTACTTTATGTTATTTTACTTTATTTTATTTTATACTCTTCTCATTTCTTTCTTTTTTTTCTCCCTTTTATTCTGAGCCATGTGGATGAGGGGCTCTTTGTGCTCCAGCCAGGCATCAGGGCTATGCCTCTGAGGTGGGAGAGCCAACTTCAGGACACTGGTCCACAAAAGACCTCCCAGCTTCACATAATATCAAATGGTGAAAGTCTCCCAGAGGTCTCCATCTCAACGCCAAGGCCCAGATACACTCAATGACCAGCAAGCTACAGTGCTGGACACTGTATGCCAAGACAGGAAAAAGACAGGAACACAACCTCATCCATTAGCAGAGAGGCTGCCTAAAATCATAATAATGCCACAGACACCCCCAAACACACCACCAGTTGTGGACCTGCCCACTAGAAAGACAAGGTCCAGCCTCATTCACAAGAGCACAGGAAATAGGCCCCTCTACCAGGAAACCTACACAACACACTGAACCAACATTAGACACTGGGGACAGACACCACAAACAATGGGAAGTACTAACATGCAGCCTGCAAAAAGGAAACCACAAACACATAAGCTAAGCCAAATGAGAAGACAGAGAAACACAAAGTAGATGAAGGAGCAAGGCAAAACCCCACCAGACCTAAAAAATGAAGAAGAAATAGGCAGTCTACCTGAAAAAGAATTCAGAATACTGATAGTAAAGATGATCCAAAATCCAGGAAATAGAATGAAAATACAAGAAACGTTATAAAAGGACCTAGAAGAACTAAAGAGCAAACAAACAGTGATGAACAACACAATAAATGAAATGAAAAGTTCTCTACAGGGAACAATAGCAGAATAACTGAGGCAGAATAATGGATAAGTGACCTGGAAGATAATTACTGCAGAGCAGAATAAAGAAAAAAGAATGAAAATAATTGAGGACAGTCTCAGAGACCTCTGGGACAACATTAAACACACCAATATTTGAATTATAAGAGTTCCAGAAGAAGAAGAGTAAAAGAAAGGTACAGAGAAAATATTTGAAGAGATTATAGTTGAAAACGTCCCTAATGTAGGAAAGGAAATAGTTAATCAAGTCCAGGAATCACAGAGAGTCCCATACAGGATAAATCCAAGGAGAAACACGCTAAGACATGTATTAATCAAACTATCAAAAATTAAATACAAAGAAAAAATATTAAAAACAACAAGGGAAAAGCAACAAATAACACACAAGGGAATCCCCATAAGGTTAACACCTGATCTTTGAACAGAAACACTGTAAGCCAGAACCGAGTGGCAAGATGTTTAAAGTGATGAAGGAAAAAAACCTACAACCTAGATTACTCTACCCAGCAAGGATCTCATTCAGATTTGACAGAGAAGTTAAAATCACAGACAAACAAAAGCTAAGAGAACTCAGCACCACCAAACCACCTTTACAACAAATGTTAAAGGAACTTCTCTAGACAGGAAACACAAGAGAAGGAAAAGACCCACAATAACAAACCCAAACAATTATGAAAATGGAAATAGGAACATACATATTGATTATTACCTTAAAAATAAAAGAATTAAAAGGTCGACTGAAAAGACATAGACTGGCTGAATGGATACAAAAAGAAGACCCGTGTATATGCTGTCTACAAGAGACCAACCTCAGAAATAGGGACACATACAGACTGAAAGTGAGAGGATGGAAAAAGATATTCCATGCAAATGGAAATCAAAAGAAAGCTGGAGTAGCAATTCTCATATCAGACAAAATGGACTTTAAAATAAAGACTATTGCATTAAACAAAGAAGGACAGTACATAATGATCAAGGGATCAATCCAAGAATACATAACAATTGCAAATATTTATGCACCAAACATAGGAGCACCTCAATACATAAAGCATATACTAACAGCCATAAAAGGGGAAATCAACAGTAACACAATCATTGTAGGGGACTTTAACACCACACATTCATCAATGGACACATCATCCAAAATGAAAATAAATAAGGAAACACAAGCTTTAAATGATACATTAAACAAGATGGAATTAATTGATATTTATAGAACATTCCATCCAAAACAACAGAATAAACATTCTTCTCAAGTGCTAATGGGACCTTCACTAGGATAGATCATATCTTGGGTCACAAATCAAGCCTTGGTAATTTTAAGAAAATTAAAATTGTATCAAGTATCTTTTCCAACTGCAATGCTATGAGACTAGATATCAATTACAGGAAAAAATCTGTAAAAAATACAAACACATGGAGACTAAACAATACACTACTTAATAATGAAGTGATCACTGAAGAAATCAAAGAGGAAATCAAAAAATACCTAGAAACAAATGATAATGAAAACACGATAACGCAAAACCTATGGGATGCAGCAAAAGCAGTTCTAAAAGGGAAGTTTATAGCAATACAATCCTACCTTAAGAAACAAGAAACATCTCAAATAAACAACCTAACTTTACACCTAAAGCAATTAGAGAAAGAGGAACAAGAAATCCCTAAAGTTAGCAGAAGGAAAGAAATCATAAAGATCAGACCAGAAATAAATTAAAAAGAAATTAAGGATATTATAACAAAGATCAGTAAAACTAAGTGCTGGTTCTTTGAGAAGATAAGCAAAATGGATCAACCATTAACCAGACTCATGAAGAAAAAAAGATACTAGACTCAAATCAATAGAATTAGAAATGAAAAAGGAGAAGTAACAACTGGTACTGCAGAAATACAAAGGATCATGAGAGATTACTACAAGCAAATATATGCCAATAAAATGGACAACCTGGAAGAAATGGACAAATTCTTAGAAATGCACAACGCTTCTGAGACTGAACCAGGAAGAAATAGAAAATATGAACAGACCAATCACAAGCACTGAAATTGAAACTGTGATTAAAAATCTTCCAACGATAAAAGCCGAAGACCAAATGGCTTCACAGGAGAATTGTATCAAACATTTAGAGAAGAGTTAACACTCACCCTTCTCAAAATCTTCCAGAATATATCAGAGGGAGGAACACTCCCAAACTCATTCTACGAGGCCACCATCACCCTGATACCAAAACCATACAAAGACGTTACAAAGAAATAAAACTACAGGTCAATATCACTGATGAACATAGATACAAAAATCCTCAACAAAATACTAGCAAACAGGGTTTCCTTGGTGGCGCAGTGGTTGAGAGTGCACCTGCCGATGCAGGGGACACAGGTTCATGCCCCAGTCTGGGAAGATCCCACATGCCGTGGAGCAGCTGGGCCCATGAGTCATGGCCGCTGAGCCTGCGTGTCCAGAGCCTGTGCGCCGCAACGGGAGAGGCCACAAAAGTGAGAGGCCTGCATACCTCAGAAAGAAAACAAAAATGAAAACAAACAAAACAAAACAAAAAATACTAGCAAACAGAGTCTGACACCACATTAAAAACATCATACACCATGATCAAATGGGGTTTATCCCAGGAATGCAAGGATTCTTCAATATACGCAAATCAATCAATGTGATACACCGTAATAACAAATTGAATGAGAAAAAACATATGATCATCTCAATAGATGCAGAGAAAGGTTTCAACAAAATTCAACACCCTTTTAAGATAAAAACCCTCTAGAAAGTAGGCATAAAGGGAACTTTCCTCAACATAATAAAGGCCACATATGACAGCCCACAGCCAACATCGTCCTCAATGGTGAAAAACTGAAACCATTTCCACTAAGATCAGGAAGAAGACAAGGTTGTTCACTCTCACCACTCTTATTCAACACATTTTTGGAAGTTTTAGCCACAACAATCAGAGTAGGAAAAGAAATAAAAGGAATCCAAATCGGAAAAGAAGAAGTAAAGCTGTCACTGTTTGCAGATGATATGGTGCTATACATAGAGAATCCTAAAGATGCTACCAGAAAACTACTAGAGCTAATCAATGGATTTGGTTAAGTAGCACCTTACAAAAATTAATGCACAGAAATCTCTCGCATTCCTGTATACTAATGATGAAAAATCTAAAAGTGAAATTAAGAAAACACTCCCATTTACCATTGCAACAAAAATAATAAAATACCTAGGAATAAACATACCTAAAGAGACAAAAGACCTGTTTGTAGAAAATTATAAGACACTGATGAAATAAATTAAAGATGATACAAACAGATGGAGAAATATACAATGTTCTTGGATTGGAAGAATCAACATTGTGAAAATGACTCTACTACCCAAAACAATCTACAGACTCAATGCAATCCCTATCAACTACCATTGTTATTTTTCACAGAACTAGAACAGAAAGTTCACAATTTGTATGGAAACACAAAAGACTGCAAAATAGCTAAAGCAATCTTGAGAAAGTAAAATGGAGCTGGAGGAATAAGGCTCCCTGACTTCAGACTATACTACAAATCTACAGTAATCAAGACAGTATGGTACTGGCCCAAAAGCAGACATATAGATCAATGGAACAGGATAGAAAGCCCAGAGATAAACCCAAACACATATGGTCTCCGTATTTTTGATAAATGAGTCAAGAGTATACAGTGGAGAAAAGACCGTCTCTTCAGTAAGTGGTGCTGGGAAAACTGGACAGCTACATAAAAGAATGAGATTAGAACACTCTCTAACACCATACACAAAAATAAAGTCAAAATGTATTAAAGACGTAAATGTAAGACCTGACTGTATAAAATTCTTATAGGAAAACATAGGCAGGACACTCTATGACATAAATCACAGCAAGATCCTTTTTGACCCACCTCCTAGAGAAATGGAAATAAAAACAAAAATAAACAATTGGGACCTAATGAAACTTAAAAGTTTTGCCCAGCAAAGGAAAGCATAAACAAGATGAAAAGGCAACCCTCAGAATGGGAGAAAATATTTACAAATGAAGCAACTGACAAAGGATTAATCTCCAAAATTTACAAGCAGCACATGAAGCTCAGTATCAAAAAAACAAACAACCTAATCCAAAAATGGGCAGAAAGCATATATAGACATTTCCCCAAAGAAGATATACTGATTGCCAACAAACACATGAAAGAATGCTCAACATCTTTAATAATTAGAGAAATGCACATCAAAACTACAATGAGATATCATCTCACTCCGGTCAGAATGGTCATCACCAAAATATCTACAAACAATAAATGCTGGAGAGGGTGTGGAGAAAAGGGAACCCTCTTGCTCTGTTGGTGGGAATGTAAATTGATACAGCCACTATGGAGAACAGTATGGAGTTTCCTTAAGAAACTAAAAATAGAACTACCATATGACCCTGCAGTCCCACTACTGGGCATGTACCCTGAGAAAACCATAATTCAGAAAGAGTCATGTACCAAAATGTTCATTGCAACTCTATGTACAATATCTAGGACATGGAACAACCTAAGCATCCATCAACAGATGAATGGATAAAGAAGTTATGGCACATATATACAATGGAATATTACTCAGCCATAAAAAGAAATGAAATTGAATTATTTGTAATGAGGTAGATGGACCTAGAGCCTGTCATACGAGTGAAGTAAGTCAGAAAGAGAAAAACAAATATCATATGCTAACACATGTATATGGAATCTAAAAAAGAAAGAAAATAGTCGTGAAGAACCTAGGGGCAAGGTGGGAAGAAAGACGCAGACCTACTAGAGAATGGACTTGAGGATACGGAGAGGGGGTAGGGTAAGCTGGACAAAGTGTGAGAGTGCCATGGACATATATACACTACCAAGTGTAAAAAAGATAGCTAGTGGGAAGCAGCTGCATAGAACAAGGAAATCAGCTCAGTGCTTTGTGACCACCTAGAGAGGTGGGATAAGGTAGTGCGAGGGGGGGAGATGCAAGAGGGAAGAGATATGGGGACATTTGTATAACTGATGTACTTTGTTATAAAGCAGAAAGTAACACTCCATTATAAAGCAATTATACTCCAATAAAAATGTTTTTTTTTTTAAAAAAAGAAACACAGATTAAATTTAGCACTTGCTGGTACTTGATGATGTTAAGGAATACAAATTTTAGGTGCAGTGATGATTTTGTGGTTGTTTTTAAAAAAACAATTTGTATATATGCATCTATTTATGAGTATATATGGAACTATTTCTGAAAGAAAAACATGTTAAAATGATGTAGGGAGGGAAAATGATGGGGAGAGAATAAATAAAATTAGCCATGAGTTAATAATCATTGACACTGGGTAGTGGGTCTGTGGGTATCATTATTATATTATATCTCCTTTTATACATGTTTGAATGTTTTCATAATAAAGTTTTATGAATGCATAAATCAAGTATAGTATATCCATACCATTTAATATTGCTTGACAATATAAAGGAATGAAATACTGATACATGCTATATCATGGATGAAGCTTGAAACCATTATGCTAAGTGAAAGAAGTCATGTAGTGAATGACATAATTTACTTGAATTGCCCAGAATAGGCAAACCCATAGAGACAGAAAGTAGATTAGAGGTTGCCTCAGACTCGGGGATAAGAGTATTGGGGATGATCGCTAAAGGACACTAGGTTTCTTTTTCAGTGTGACAAAAATGTTCTAAAAGTTATGACAGTGGTTGTTGAACAGCTCTCGGAATATACTAGAAAATATTGACTTGGATAATTTAAGTGGGAAAATTGTATAGCATGTTAATTATAAGTCAATAAATCTCTTACCAAAAAATGGTCTTTAAAAAATTTTTTTTAAGTAAAGAATGTTCCTAGCATCAGCATGGATAACAGTGTGCAATAAGCCACACAGTCTGCTTTCTAGAGGGATTTTCATTTTAAACTAATGTTTCAATTGTGAAAGAATATTATTTGTTATGTGACAATAAGAACTTAGACATTGGAGAGGATATTTTGATGATCTGTAGACCCTTATCAGGTAAAATTATATATTGTAATTGCAGTTGGAATCAGACTTTGGGGTGCATCCAGACTTTGGGCAGGGAGTCTCTAAGCAGCCCAGTGTGCAGTTCAGTAACTCAACATCAAGGCTCTGACTGTGCTCTCCAATCCCCAATGCCTGGTATTCCAGGCTGACCCTGCAGCTTCCACCTCAGGGCTTGTTTCCTACCCTTAGTCCCCTGATTTTGGCCTCTGCTTGCACTCTAACCAATTTTGTGTCTCTTACCTGTCACCTTGTTTATCACTATCATAACCAAACCTGTGCATCACTGTCCAATGCACTCATCTGAATCTGAATAGGCTTTAAGCTGTTATTTTTTTCCAACCTACTCTAAGCGGCTCTCTGTGCATATTTTGCCTGTTATCACCCAACTCCTGACTGATAAGATTATGATTTTAGAGTAAGAACTGGTGTAGAGGGTAAACTTTTGCACTGTCACACTATATTACACACTGAGTGAGTAATTACATATTTACCTGTATATTATCCTGTCTCCATAGCTCTCAACTACATCAGGTCATATTTTACCACTTAGTGTTTCAGAAAATGGAATGCCTGAGCAAACCTAAAGGAAACAGAGTTTTAATTTTTCTAATATAAACATTAGTTAGTAAGAAAGGATACTTGAAGTTTAAAACCCTGCTTTTGAGGACAAAACCCAAACATTTTACTTATAATTGAAATATACAATGAGAATGGACAGTGACTTGAGACCCAGTTTTGCCTACTTTGGGATTGATGCTGAGCCCGCTGACTGGAAAGAGAGAATGTGAATTGGAAAACAAAGAGTTAAAATGAATGTTCTTGAGATATGCATGATCTTGCTTGCAGTCCAGGCACAAATATGAATGATGTGTTCCAGGATCTGAGAGCAGAGGACAACAAGGATCTGCTTTCTGGCTGAAATTCTGGGAAGCTGGAGCTACACTGTAGTCCCTGTGCCACAATGACATTGAGTTGTAGTATTGACTGGGAGCAACAATATCTAATATGGTACCTAAATTTCCTGTGGACCTTAAAAAAGGACAAGAAAGGGAGTCAACCTTCCTCATGCCTCTGAGAACATCATACAGAACCACAGTCATGACGGAGGAAGCCTACTTTGGAAAGCAACATGGAAGAAGGTCCAGAAACCAGATAGGAAGTGGGAGTCTCCAGGAATGCCAACTGAAGGGAGTTGGTGTCCGAGACCCAGAAGAGGTGATGGCTCCCCAGTGAATACCAACATGGATAAACACTGAGAACTTTGGGCCAAATACCTGCTCCTGAGGGTTAGGTGACCCGCCAGAGACTAAGCAGAAGACAAGAAATCCCTGAACTGACTTAATTTAAACCTAGAAAGATGAGTTGGATCATGAAATAAATATGACTATGTTTTCTGTGATCAAGTGGATTAGGAGGCTCAGAGCAGAGATTAAATTGAATTGTTAAAAAAATAAAATAAAATTGGGCTTCCCTGGTGATGCAGTGGTTGAGAGTCTGCCTGCCAATGCAGGGGACACGGGTTCCTGCCCCGGTCGGGGAAGATCCCACATGCCGTGGAGCCACTGGGTCCGTGAGCCATGGCCGCTGAGCCTGCGCGTCCGGAGCCTGTGCTCCGCAACAGGAAGAGGCCACAACAGTGAGAGGCGCGCGTATCACAAATAAATAAATAAATAAATAAATAAATAAATAAATAAATAAAATAAAATAAAATAAAATAAAATTACAGTTCCTGACACCTGAGAGAATGAGTGAGAAACTTCCAGTACTATTTTGGTTTACAGATTGGAAACTCTGGGAAGTTTTCAAAATTTGGCTTAGAAAATGTGCAAAGGATTCTTTTGTTCTGTGAACAAGTGCTGCAGATACTACATTATCTTCTGTTTACTCTTTATTGTCTCTTCTCCTGTTTTTGTTGTTGGTGTTGTTGTTTGCTAAACAAGATAACTCCTTGGGAAGCATATTAGAAGTTTTGAAATTTAGATAAAATAAGTATTTCTTCCCCTGTAAATATCAATGTCACACATTCTTTGGTTTCAGAAAGGCCTCGTTTGCCCTTATGCATTGCAAAAATACTCAGCACAGAATGGTTAGCATTAGAGTTTTTGTCCTTTCATTTGAAAGTACTATCTACCTTAGTAAAAACTAGACTGGACTAATTAATTTTTTTTTTAGCTGTAAAGGAGTTAAGTATAAAAATACTGGGGTTAAAAAAATAATAATAAAAATAAAAATACTGGGGTAGAAACGCAAGGTCATTGGCACCATATTTCTGAATTAACATAGTAGGTTTTTTTGGTGATTCTCATAGACTGATGCTCTGGCAAGTACCCATGGACTTGCTTCATGATCCAGCCTTTCCATCAGTGGAGAATCTTACCATCCTCAAGTCTCAAGTTCTACCTCACATAGCTGGATCCAACAGCCTCCTCACTCTTACTGGATAAGAAACACTTTTCATCTCCCTCTATAAATCAATCACAGTTGCCATCAGGTCCCTGACATCAGCTTCCTTAAGTCCACAAGGCACATTCTACCTCATCACTCTGGTTTTCTCCTCCCATTAGGATGACCATGAACCCTCTTCTTTCTCCCATCTTTTTAGTCTCAGGCATTATAGTATATATCAAAATATATTTAAAAAAAATATTTATGTTCGTTCTTTTTTCCCATCCCCTTCAGTATGGTTGGTTATTTGGATTAAAGTTTGATTTTTTTGTTCCATTTTTGAATACCCCCAAATCTTGCTTGACCATTTAGTTATTTATTTTTTGACTATGTGAAAATTAATGTTGTTCTCAATGTCAAAATGATACAAAAAGCATACCCAGAGAGGAGTCACTAACTTCTATACTAATCCCATTTATTCTTTATGTCAACCGTGTTCCTCCACATACTCCATAGGTCATGAATCTCTTTAATCTCTGGCTTATCTTTTCCATAGTTTACTTTTGCATAAAGGGCTATAGGAAATACAGCAGGCCATAGATACAATTTTCTTCCACACTGCTTTTTTTCACTAAAATTATAGTCAGTATGTTATCACATATGTGGAATTGAAAAAAATAAAAGGAATGAATATAACAAAACAGAAACTTTCACAGCTATAGAGAACAAACTAATGGTTATCAGTAGAAAGAGGAAAGGGGGAAAGGGAACAAACTAAGAGATTAAGAGATACAAACTAGTATGTGTAAAATGAATAAACTATAAGGATATATTGTACAGCACAGGGAAATATAGCCATTATTTTCTAAGAACCTTAAATGGAACATAATCTATAAAAACACTGAATAACTGTTTTATACACCTGAAACTAACATAAAATTATAAATCAACTATGCTTCAGTTAAGAAAGTACATAACCTGAATTCATTCCATATCAGTTCATAAAAATCATCTTCATTCTTTTTCATAATAGCTGAATAATTCTCTACAATATAGATGCTCCACAGTTTATACTTCCAGGCTAATTTTTAAATGTAGCTGTAGGCCCTTTCAATTTATAGATTCAGACCTTCATTTATGAAAACTTTTCTTGAGTTATACATTTAAATATTAGTACTGTAACATTGTTCTTTTACATTTTTTCTTTAGGGATTCCAAGTATGTGACCTTTATTCTTCTTTGCCTGTCTTTAATTTTAACCACTATTTTTTCTGAAACTTTTTATTTTTTTAAAGTCAATTTCATTGTTTCAGGTGTTTTCTTGGCTTTCTTCAATGACTTATAACTCTTTTTAAATATTATTTTGACTCTTTTTGTCTCTAGGCATCTTGTAAGTTAGCTTTTATTTCTGGGTCAATTTTTTCCTTCCATTTCTTTTCTGAGTTCAGCTGACTGTTTTTTCATTTCTTTCTCCTGTAGCTCTTTTTTTTTTTTTTTTTTTTTTTTGGCTAATTTCTGTTCTTCAATTTGAATTTCTGATTCAAAGCAATATCTCTCTCCCAAAATGTTTGCTTGAGCACATAACTTAATTTGAGTATTGTCTTATGATTTCTTGTGATATATAGTTGTTTGTTCATGGAGACTTTCATCACTTGAGGTGTATTAAACCTCATTTTCTGATTTCTTAAATAACAATTCTACATGGCTTTATTAGCTTCTTTTTCCTGTTCATTTATTTAATATTAAAGTAGTTTAGAGGATTCCTTATTTTTGTTTGTTTGTTTGTTCAACTGTATCAAAGTCCATATTCTTTAATGGATTTGTGTGTGTGTATGTGTGTGTGTGTGTGTGTGTGTGTGTGTGTGTGTGTGTGTGTGTGGTGGGGGTGATATGTGTGTCCTCTGATTTTATTTTATTTTTTTTGGTTCTCTTTGTCTTACATGACCCTGAATTTCCCTTTTTTATGTCTTTTAATCTTCACCACTCAATTTCCAAAGTTACTCTCTCTGTTTGTTTTTAATCCCACAGAAGTTAAGTATTTTGAAGACTGTGACTCAAGTCATGTGCTTTTTTAAGTCTCTTTCCCAAATACTGTTAGACTGTATTCTGATCTACCACAATTCTTTTTAATGTTTATTATTTTTACACATAGCATGGACTTAAGCTTTCTTGCATTGCTCTTATGTCAACATTATTCCCATGATTAGCTCTCTGTTCTACTTGCCCCACAATTTTGCTGACCTGCACTCACTTGCCAAGAAAACCTTGCAGTAGGAAGTGAATGTGAGAGATTTTTTGCTGAGATTTGTTGCATTAAAAAAAATACAGTTATTTTGAAGTTAAGGTATTCCACATCTTCAAATTATCCTGAAGGTTTAAGGTTTTTCTGTATTGTTTTCAGCTATCCAGAATTCTCAAGTTATTAATTGGAAGGAAGTTTTGTCTTTGTATTCTCAAGGATTCAGAAACACTACATTCCTTTGAGGCAGACTTCTGTTTCTACCTCCTTTGTGACAGTCATATCTCTATGCAGTCCTCTGAGTGTCCCGGTTGCCTTTCATGGGTGCCAGAGCTATCAATTTATGATGGAAGAGAAGCCTCTGTCCCTAGAGATAGTGTGTGGCTTGATCTGCTCTTCCCTTTCCTGATGGCTTGTTTCAAAAGGTTTCATTGAATTTCCTGCATGTTGTGCTGCTTGGTTGTACAAAATATCAGCAACCTTTTATAATAAGTAACAAATCATTGTGTGCTTTGGTGTTCATCGTATTACCATTAATCTTCATAAATTCACTGAGTGTATTCACACAAATAAGGAAGGTAATTCCAAAGACAGGTTTTTCATGAAACTTTCAATTTATTAATGTGTTTTCACCTTTAAAGATACATGCAAGTAGTTAAATCATGTTTTTCAATATCATCAGCATCAAAAAGGCTTTTTGGAGTCTGTCAGTACACAGTTCTGCAAAGACCCATCTTTAGCAAGTATAAAGGATGGGAAATTCACCTTTGGCACTCTCTTCCTCCTTTATTTTGGAATCACTGACATATCCCAAATTCTCATTTTTAGCCACTTCTGATTATCCAGATTCGCTGACCATCTTTGCCAACCGTTATGTTTAGGTGTGTACTCTATATTTCTCTCTCTTTTTTAAACTTTAACATCAAAAAAAAAGCATTAATACCTCTTGGGGACATTTGTATGCTTTTTTTTTTTAACATCTTTATTGGAGTATAATTGGTTTCCAATGGTGTGTTAGTTTCTGCTGTATAACAAAATTAATCAGCTATACATATACATATATCCTCATATCTCCTCCCTCTTGTGTCTCCCTCCTATCCTCCCTATCCCACCCCTCTAGGTGGACACAAAGCACCGAGCTGATTTCCCTGTGTTATGTGGCTGCGTCCCAGTAGCTATATTAGAAAACATTTTGTCTTAACCCAAAACAAGTGCTAACTGTGGAAATTTGGACACTTTTGTAAAATAATTGAGGGACTTTTATAGGCACACTTCATTTCATTTATAGGCACAGTTCTTTCATTTGAAAAACTCTCTCTTTTACTCTTCATTTTTAGAAACATATCTTTAGAAACAAGAAACCTTCAAAGCCTAGTTTCACCATGTAGTATCTGTGTGTCTTTGGCAAAGAAACTAATTTCTGAACCTCATTGCCACTTCTATAAACTGAGAAGTAATATTGTCTTCTTGATGGATCATGTTGAGGTTAGGGCAAAGAGGATGTGACATTTTAAATTCTGATCCTCATCTTTAAAATAAGGATAAGATCAATGATTATTTGATGATCAAGTGAAAATGCATATGTAAAGCACCCTAAATTACTTGGCACATGAAAGCTACCCAATAAATATTAGTTCTCCTTCCTTCCTAACTGATGGCCTATCCAACCAAATATTTTGAAACCACGAGGCAATCTTAATTGGAAATGCATATATTTGATGTTTCAGATATGTGTTTACTGGCATATGTGTTTACTAGAAAGGGAGAGGAGAAACCAGGGCAGAGAGTGGCTTCTTAAGGGGAATTTGCTCTTTTCTATTCCTACATGAATTCTCAGAGAGGAGATGGAATGCTGGAAGTAGAACACATAGAACTGGACCACAGAGCTTGGGCAGCACTGCAAACCCTTCATGATATCTATTACATATGGCAAGGAAATGGCAGGAATGGGATAATATATTACTTGTGCCACTCTCCCTAAACTTTCTTCAGTTGCTAAGTTGACTGAAGATCAGTTTCCCTCCACCCAGTGGAATCCTTCCACTGACGCTCACCATGTAGATCATTCTTGTTTTTAGATTCTCTGTTGGTGGTTCAGCCTTCCATTGTGCTAATGTCTTCTTTGCTATATATTTTAACACCTGGTATGAGTTCTACCTTTTGGAGCCAAAATCAATCAATCATACAGCATTGTTCAGATGTTTTAGGGCAGGCATGCTGAAGGTCCAGTACACCATGTTCTACTGATACATCCAGGATTCCTCCATTATTTTCTCACATCATACCATCATGCCATTTCATTTGTCCCTCTGCTTTTTTAGCTCTCCATCCTGCCTATACAATGGAACTGTCAGTTGAATATCATCTCCAAATATGCTCTGCCCAACAGACTAAGCAGTGTTTGGACTAATCAAGTCCATTATCTCTTAAACAGATATAACCTGAAAGCACTCTTGCTTTCTGGCAGATACAATAAGCATCAGTCAAGGAAATCCCCGAAATATATTCTATGTAAGTGGTTAAGTTTCCTCAAACCCATGCTTGCTGTCCAGACTGTCATTTCTACTTGATAAATATTATCTTATTAATTTGCTCTCATATTTTCAAAGTTCATTTCATCATCCACCAATCTACTATCCTTCCTAGCTTCATATTAAATGCAAACTTTTTAAAAAGTTCCATTGATTTATTAAAAATATTTATTGAACAACTAATCTTAATAGATATCATAGTTAAAAAGATGTTCATAGATTCTATTTTCAAAAAGATTATATGCTACTGATGGATACATACATGTTAATAAGCTAGACATTTTTTAATCTCTTAAGTGCTATACAGGGGAATTATATATCTGCTCTTCAAATAGGAAAGAAAGACACTTATGGAGAAACAGAATATTAAATGTTGGTCTTTTACAAATGTTAATTTCTTGATTAAGGTGTGTGTAGTATCATTTGTAGGAAAGTGACTCATATAGAAAATATATACTTAAGTATTTAGGAGTAATGGAGCATCATACCTATAACATACTCTCACTTGGTTGAAAAATGACAATAATATATACATATATGTACATATAAAGAGAACGATTAGAAAAAATTACCAGTTGGGGAATCTGGGAGAAGAGTAGTTTTCCTTGTAGCATCTTTGGTATGTTCTTGTTAATAAGTTTGAAATTATTTCAAAATAAGGGGTTAAACAAAAGATGGATAGTTGTTAGTCAGAGATGGGAAATGGAATAATGGTAGCATGCTGTGGCACAGTTCATAGAGTCAAATGTCAAGAACCCTGTGCTATTAACCACACTTTTCATTGGATTATATCACATATATATTACATTGTTCAAACAAAGGGAAACCTATGCCTGTGGGAATGTTAAAAGATTACTCTTCTTGATTTTTTTAAAGATAAAATGAGACAGTAACATGCTAGTACTTGTAAAGATGGAGAAATTGGTAAAAATCTAAAGTCAGTATTTTGGAATTCAGCTTTGAGGAGGAAGGTGGCCTTTCCTCTTCTAACATTGTAAAAAAAAAATCTCTCCTTCTCCCACTACCAGCTTTAAATCCATTTCTCATAGGAATCACAGAATGCTTAGTCATGCTCAGTCAGATCATTGGATGAATTGGCATGTTTCATTAGATGAAATACTTTTCAGGACACTTTTACAAAGTTGGAAACTTTGAAAGGTATCTTAGAGTTTCTTGTCCTTCCAGGTTCCAGTCCACTCTAACCAATAGACATCTGCACAGGGCATAAACTCTGGAGAGGGTAAAGTCACCTGTGCTATTCTTATAGCTCCTACCCCAACACCTATGACCTCACGAAGCTGTACTGAATTCAGAGTCAGGAGACACAGAGACTAGGATTGATGTCATCAATGACTGTTTGGGTGACTATGTAAATCAATTCTCCTCTCAAAAGATTTAGCTTCCCATCTGTAAAAGGAGGGTACTGAACTTGATTTTCCATCTCTGACATTTTATGGTTCCATGAGCATTTAGTGTTGTTGAATCCTTCTTGTTATGACAGTAATTAGTGGTTCCTTTCTGGATTACTTGGATCATTTTTGAAAGGTTTATAGCTTATTCCTGATGTAGATAAATGTTTTTAGAATATTTGGTTTTGCCTTTCATGAATAAAAAGGTGATTGAACAAAGCATGCATTTATCATTCCATTTATTGCCCTGAAACAACAAGTGTGATTTATAAACCAATAATACTTTAGGGAGTGTTATACACGTGTATGAAAAGAATGTCTTAAATTAATGGGAGGCCAAGAAGACACTAATACAACATTCCCTGGAGGAAGAGGTAGGAACTCAACCAGAGAGAAAACTTAGATACATTTTATTAGATAATATAGGTGGTATTACTTTTACTGGAACACTAACAAAAGGAGAAAAAAGATCAATGTCTCTGGGTTGGCCTCCTCCCTGTTTTCAAAGATGGATGAGAATGAGAGGGTCAGGCTATCATAACAGGTTCCAACTGGAACCTGCAAATGCTGGAATGTATACTAAAGGACACATCTAAAAGTCTAAAAATATTCACTCTTTATAAGCCATCCACAGAAACATGATTGATTTTGTTGTTGTTGTTAAGTTTAAGAAATTCCTGGTAAAGCTATAAGAATTAGTGAAAATCAGAAGAGCTTCACTTTGCAACGACCATGACCCACAAGGAAGAACATCCTTTTAGAATTAATGGAATTAATGAGAACTATTTGATAACTGTTGTCTGTGATTATTAAATGGTTTACTTTTTAAACTTGTTATTTAGTGTGTAACAGCAGTAAAAGTGATTTCTTTTTCAGAATGTCCTTCATTCTCACATTGCACTAGCAAATCTCCAACATCTCACTCAAATGTGATTAATACTCCAAATTCCTTGCATTCTTAGCCTTAGTCACATAATTTTCCATGTTTATAGTCATAGCTAGAACTCATCTGTCTCTTACCTCTCTTATTTATCTAACATATAGCTAAAAATCTAGGAGGACACAAAATTACATTTCTGAGGAAATAAAATAAATAAATGTCAGTAAGTTCATGCACTAAAGCTTATATAAATGGTACAAGAGAGAGCTATGTTATGATGTTTCGTAGGACCAATTTACTCTTAATTTACAAAACATACTAATGAGTTTGTAAAGATTAAATGAGTTAAAGTACATAGGACACTTAGAAATTGCCTGGTATATAGTAAGCATTAAATAATAATAATTATTATTTATTTTCCATGCCAATAAAATCCTAACAATAACAAACTGAAAGGGAGAGAGGAACTGCTATGAGTGGATACACTCAAAATTGAGATCGGTGACACTGTCAACTAATGGAAAGAGCTAGCAACATAATCAAAATCAGACATAAGAATTCAAAACAAAGCCATAATTATTAATTTGGTACATATCCAAACACATCTCAGCAGAATAAGAGGCATCACTGTTATAGTACCTTCCAGCAGTAATAGCTATTAAAAACAATAAGTTTGAGTCATCAGGAACAGTTGAAATAATATTCAATATCATCTGTCTAAGAAAGCATGCAAATCTGTAATAAAAATTTATAAACTCCCGTCCAAGCCAGTTATGATTTTAATGTTAACGTTTCATGAATAAACCCTCTGTAATCTAGAAAACCTACTTTCTAGACTTTTTGAATAATGTATATCTAGAGAGTAAAGGCTTATGTCAATTATTTTCATTAATCTTAGTAATTTCTGGACATAGGTTTAGCTGCTCAAGGAGACATCTATTTCTCAAGGACAAAAAGAGTATTTTTCTCAAAGTGCGTGACATAAGAATTGGTATGTAATTGACATTTATTTCATATGTAACAAAATGGTGGATTCCTTTTTACATGTTTGGTGGTTGGAGACCATATTTAGGCTAAGAGAGAAAAGTATGGTCAGCATTCAATTCCTCTCTTTCTGTTTGCTGCAATAAAAGCATCTCTTAGCTTCAGTTCACAAGAAGCAATGCCCAGATTGGAAGTCTAGTGAAAGAGTTTTGTTAAGAGTGGAATCTAAGATGAGGGCTATAAGACAAAGGATAGAGGAGGGAAATAAGCTAAGCAGGGATGCTCTCTTTAATGGAGATTGGCTCCAGCTTGACACATGGCAAACCCTGGAAGGTGACTGGCACCACAGAGTTGGTGCAGGAGAACTGGTTTATTCTGCCACCATGTCAGTAGGCCATTGCCTGTTGAATGCAGCCCGGTGAGGGTGTAATTGGGGGATTACATCCAGATAAGGTTCCCAGGTGAGAAGTGGCTCCCGTTCAGTAGAGAGGCAAGTAAAAAAAAAAAAAAGAGGTGAAAGCTATGAGCAGTTATCAGTAGATACCACGGTTTCTGGGAGATGAATATACTGAGAGATGTGTGTACTGTCAGTAAAGGCAATTTTGGTGGCGTAAAAACAGCAAATACTAAAATCCTCCTCTTGGATCACTCAGATTCACTTACTTCTCATGTTGAGTTCACATCAGCCAGGAAAACCTAATTCATGATTCTGATTGTTCATAATTTCAGAGAAAGTATTGCTGCTGCTGGTTCTGAGCTCTAACAATGGCATATTTTCTGCCCATCTAGACTCCGCACATCCTCAACCAGCACTTCTACTGGGCCAGGTGGGTTGTCTGGTGGGGTGATTCAGACCCTTACCCTAGAGGGATGTGACCCCCTGATACTTTGCCTTTCTTATGTTACAGTACCCATCCATTTATAGTGACAGGCACAGAGTACTGAAATACTGTCCAATGGATCACTTGCATGCCATGCATGCTTCTCTTTTTCCCTTTATGCAGCAGCAGCCCACCCCCTCATGATGATTGGAGTCAAGTATTCCTTTTTATGCTTACTGGTCTACTGATAGGAGAACAGTGGGCTTGAGACAACCACAGCTTTAAATTTAATAAAATTCTTAGTGCATTTCCTGATGGAAACACCTTGCCTCTGGACCCCAGGACCCACAGTGGCAGGGACTGAAAGCCCAAATTCCCAAAGTGGGTCACTGAAGGTCATATGAAGCAGCAGCAGCTTACTTTCTCTCCTTGAATTCCAGACCAATACATTCCTCTATCAGGGACATAGTATTGTATAATCGCCATTGGTTTAAAGTGTATCCTGGAATATAATCTAATTTAAAAATAGGCAGAGAACCCAAATAGAAATGTTTCCAAAGAAGACATACAGTTGGGCAACAGGCACATGAAAAGATGCTCAACGTGACTAATCATCAGGAAAATGAACATCAAAATCACAATATAACCTCACATCTGTTAAAATAGCTATTAACAAAAAGACAAGAATTAGCAAGTGTTGGCAAGGATGTGGGAACACTTATATATTGTTGATGGGAATGCAAGTTGGTACAGCCACTATGGATATAGAGATTCCCCCCAAAATTAAGAATAGAACTACCACATGAACCAAAAATTCCACTTCTGGGTATTTATTTAAGGAAAACAAAATTTGAAAAGATATATGCTCCTCAATGTTCATCACAGCAATATTTATAATAGCAAAAATATGGAAGCAACCTTTCTATTGATTGATAAATATATAAAGAAAATGCAAATATCTATATATCTATATATCTATATATATCTTACATCAAAACCTGAACAAACTTTTTGGCCAACCCAATATATGTGTGTGTGTGTGTGTGTGTGTGTGTGTGTATAAAATGTAGTAATACTCACCATAAAAGAGAAGGAAATCTCTCCATTTGTGACAATATGGATGGAACTAAAGGGTTTTATGCTAAGTGAAATAAGTCAGCCAGAGAAAGAGAAATACTATATATTTTCACTTATATATGGAATTTAAAAAACAAAACAAATGGACAAATATGATAAAAGAGGAACAGATTCACAGATATCAGTTTCCAAAGGGGAGGGGTTTAGGAGGATGGGTGAAATAAGTGAAGGAGATTAAGAGGTTCAAACTACCAGTTATAAATTAAGTCATGGGGATGTGAGGTACAGCACAAGGAATATAGTCAATATTATTATAATAACTTTGTATCATGCATATGCATAATCTATAAAAATATCAACTCACTTGTGAAACTACACTTGAAACTAATATAATATTGTAAGTCAACCATACTTCAATAAAAATAAATACATGCTCAGTTTCTACCAGGACACATACATATGAAGAGCTATTTTTCTAACGGTGTATAGCTCTCTGCTGCTGGTGGCATGGCTTTGACTCAGAAACCAAAGAGTTTGTCCTGTGATTCTATTTTTGGAGTTTGCCAGAGTCTTAACCAGTCATTTTTCTCGACTGTGTATACCTCTAGTCATATGGGTTCTTCTGGCTATGGGTCATTTGGCTCAAGTGACAAATCTTTACAAAGTCTGGATCTACAACACAATTCTCTCTAGCTCTCTACTCTGCTCAAAACTGGCAACCTTCCATGCAACTCACTAACAAGATCAGAGCAGGATACCAAGTGTGAAATGTGCTGCTTCCAGAACTCAAAGAGGAGTGCCAAATATTGTACTTCTTTCTTGGTGGTAAAAGGTGCAAGTTGTAAGATGCCAATACTTTGGAAGGGATGCTACAACATGTCCAATATTACTGCACCCCTAAAAATGTCATTGATACATCAGGCGTCTCAGTAGGGTTTAGGTCCCACTATGTGGAATACATATGCCTTTTCAAAAAGCCTAGCATATTTACTGTTTCATGCTCTTCTGGTTTAATTGACATTGTGTCATCAATACAGTGGACTACTGCATTGTTCTCCAGAAGGTCCAGACAGTCAAGTTCCCTCAGACTGTAAAACAAAGCAGGACCATTTATATAGCTTTGGGGCAAAGTACACTATTGCCATTACCATCCAATTAGAAGCTTCTTCTGATCCTCTTCTGATGAGTATTGAAAAGAACAAAGTCATTATATTTCACTAGCCATCTTTGTAGAGAGATTTGGTCCCATGTTGAGGCAAGAGCTAGCCTTTGGTACTCCATTCACTTAGACATTGACTGCTGGTTATACAGAGAAAAGTGAGTGTAACCTCTGAGACAAGGTGGCTTCCATTTAGACAAGGGCACTTTCTAAGAGAAGGAGTAGGAGTGAGTTATTAACACGGGATCTAGCAGGGGTACCAACAAGACCTACTACAATGTAGATACAGTAGTGGAAACATATGGTCTTCCATAGAGTTTTGGAGGCATTCCTTGAAAGTTGCTTTGGAGTATGCTCAAAGAAAGATTAAATGAACCTTAGAACCTGAAAACCCTCATACTCATTTTAGATTAGCACTTGCAGATTAATATGAAGCAGATAAATATGATTTGTAAAGTATTTACTAAAAGATCAATTAGTGTTACTAATAATTCATCTATTTTCTAGTTTTCATAGTTTTGATTTTTCATATGTAAAAAATACACAACCGCACAGATACCAAAAATTGTTCATTCAACAAAAGTTTATTGAGTACTTCCTATGTGACAAACACTGGTTTAGAGCTGAATTCTTAATCAATTTTCCCTTAATCATTTAGAAGATATGTTGACATCTAATATTTATTTCTATGCATTATAAAAAGTAGGTTATTTTAAAAATGATAAATGTCATATTTTTTATAATTTTTACCTTAGTATGAAAGTTTTATCTTGCAATGTATAGTGAGCTCTTTTAGACCTATCAGAGTAGCAATCCTACAGGTATTCTAGTATAGTGGTTTCAACTCCCTTAAAGCAGTTTGGCACTTGAGTTCACTAAATATGAATTAAGTACTTATTAAATGGACCCCATGTCTTCAGCATTATGGGGGAAAACTAGGAGTAATTATGTTCTTTCTCTCAAATGGGGGTTATAATCTAGTGATCTTATGGGAAGTTTACATAACTAATGCAAAATAGAATTAGGAAAAAAATAAGCATTTTCTGGGAAAAGTGTGTGTGTGTATGTTAAAACTTAAAATACACTGTCATTAGTATGTATCTGCAAGCCTTAGGACATAGTAGATTTGTTGTTTAAGGATAGAACATAGAAATATTTGATATAATATCAAGGAGTTATTTGAAAAACTATAATTTTTAGCTTTTTTTTTTTTTTGATTGAGAAAAAAATAATTCTCTTTGTTTTTTTTTCCCAGGAGTTTGTGTGATGCTGTTCCATTTTCAAACATTGTACATAGGTTAGGCCACAGAAGAGGTAGCCCTCACTTGAAAGAAAAGCTGAATGTATAAGTAGTATAATTATACATGTTGACTGAAACCAGGCTCCAAAAAAATACTGTGCACTAAATATGTGTTTTAATTACGTGAACCAAATATACTAGCCATAAGCCAAACCCTATATTTTTCATATTAAGAATAGGTGAAGCAGGTGTTCTATAGTGTGGGGAAGGGTGGGGGCCCATCTGAGGAAAACTGATGCAGACTGTCAAAGAAAAATAGGTTGTGAAGAAAATAAAAGAGACTTTAATGAGGTATTAAGGTCTAAATGGCATCAGTGCTGACAGAATCCTGTCAGAGAAAGGTTTCAGTGGGCCTGAAAACATGGCAAGAAGTGATGGGCTTAAGCACATTTTTGTCTTCAGTAAAACTGCTATTAGAGTGGGATTTTTATTATTTTGTTGGGTGTTTGATCATCTCATTTCTATTATATATTTCTTCTTAACCAGATCATATATTTATCTATTCATGTATTACGAATGTTCTAATTCTTATGTTTAAATATATGTTAGAGAGGACAAATAGTTAGAATTTATATAGTCATATTTCATGTATAAATAGTCCATCATTTGTATCTGCTGGAAAAAATAAGCCTCTTCTATGTAATTCTAGCTCTCCAAGTTCTAGGCCACTCAGTACCATGTACTAGGACTCCAGGAATTAAGATTGCCACTGTGGCAGTAGAAACACCAAGGAGCTGGTAATATTCTTGGAATCACAACAAAGACCCAGTAAGGAAACATCACAAGCAGTGCCTGGGATGAGATTTACAAACAAAGAGTTTTGGAATTTAAGGTCCAGATACAAGTCCATGCAATGAGTGGTCATGATCTACAGAAAGCAGACTGTGTGGGTCCAGGCCACCTGGGAGGAAATGCCAGGAACCTGGGCAGGAAAGGGACACAGGAGGAAAGCTTTGTTCCCTCCCACTGTTATGAGGGCTGGCCCAGCCACAGAGTCTGCTTCCTTGTAGAAGACTCGACCTTGGCTTTCATAGGTGTTTGACCCTTGGTAGATTTTAGAATTTCCCATAAGTGGTTCTGTATAAGGAAATTTAAAAAAGATAATGCCTCACTTCCTGTGTTCCCCAAGTGAGTTAACTTTTTCATTAAGAGAAATATAGTGACTTAATTTTTCATCTGTAAAGTACAGGTTTGCCTTGAACATTACTCAAAATGAGCATAATCCACCTTTGCTCAGAAGAAAACTAATCTGTGGGAATTTTAGTTATATAATATTATAAAATCATTAATGTGGCAACACCAAGTGTTAGTATATGAGAATTCAGAGTAAGTGGAACTGTCAAACACTGATGGACACATGCAAAATGGGTACAACCATTCTGGAAAAAAAAAATTCAGTGTTGTGATAGTACTTTTATGTGTCAACTTGACTGGGCTAAAGAATGCCCAGATGGCTAGTAAATATTATTTCTGGATGTGTCTGTGAGGATGATTCCAGAAGATATTAGCATTTGAATTGGTGAACTAAGAAAAGATATGGCCCTCTCCAGTGTAGATAGGCATCATCGAACCTGTTGAGGGCATGAGTGGATCAAAAAGGCAGAGGAAGTGTAAATTCTCTCTTTCTGTTTGAGTTGGGGCATCCATTCATTTTCTCTCATTCTTGGACATGGGTGATCTTGGTTCTTGGGCCTTTGGACCAAGACTTACAGCACCATCCATACACCCCCACACCTCACACATCTCAGTTCTCAGGGCTTTGGACTAGAACTGAGTTATACCACCATTGGCTTTCCTGCTTCTCCAGCTTACAGACGGAATATCTTGGGACTAATCTTCCATAATCACATGAGCCAATTTCTTTAATTAATACCTCTCTAGATAGATAGATAGATAATAGATAGATTGATACATAGATAGATAGATAAGTAAATATAGATAGATAGATAGATAAACTATTATATATATATATCAATAGTATATACAATTGACCCTTGAACAACATGGGAGGTTAGGGACACTGACTGCCCCCAGTCTTCCACTGCACACAGTTTAAAATCCTTGTATAACTTTACAGTGCGTCCTCCATATCCATGGTTCCACATCCGTGGATTCAACCAACTTTGAATCGTGTATCACTGTAGTACGTATTTATTGAAAAAAATATGGATATAAGTGGATTTGTACAGTTCAAACCCATGTTGTTCAAGGGTCAACTGTATACATTGATTTTTTTTCTCTAGTGAGTCCTGACTAAGAGAATGGCTAACAAAGTTAAACAAATACTTATTCTATCTCCTAGAAATTTCTCTTATGGGTATTTATCCTATAGAACTGTGTATATGTTTCTACAAAAATGTTTCTATCAGTACAAGAATGTTCACAGCAGCATTACTCATAATATCCCCAAATGGAAACAACCCAAATGTTTACAAGGAGGGTTGAATAAATAAAATATGATGCATCTTACTATATAAAACTATGCAGCAATTAAAATGAAAAAAATACTGATACATATAATCATATATATGAAGCTTAGAAATATTATGTTGAACAAAAGAATCCAGATACAAAAGATGGTATATGTAGGATGAATTTATTTAATGTTCAAGAACCGACAACACCCTATATAGTGATGGAAAGTAGAATAGTGATGATTTGGGACTGGGTATAGATGAGGAAGGGGTATGCAGGAAGTTCCTGGGGAGCTGGCAATGTTCTATATCTCCATTTGGACGGTGGTTCTAATATTTATTTTGGCACGTCATTGTGTGCAACAAATTATTCCTTAATGAAAAGAAAAATCATGCTTGCTTCCTTTGTCAGAGAAATCCACAGATCCTCATTTCTTGGTAACCTCTCTTTTAGAGCAATTCTAGTAGGGTGACAGGGTAAGGAGAGGTGACATTTTAATACATGATAGATGTTTCTCAATGCCTTTGCCATCTCTCCTTTGCCATTTCATGATAAGTTTTCCATTTTCTTTATAACTTCAGGACTCCTTTGAGGTTGTGGGTCTCAGGGGAACTAATCTGCCAAGCTCAGGCTAAGGGTGTCAGGAGGTGTTTCAGACTGAAGGATTCATTCTATTTTACATGGATTGGTCAGGGAAGGCTGTATGGACTGATGGAATGAGCCATACTGATATGCAATGGTAAATATGGACCCCAGAGAGAGCTCTTACTTCCTTCATGCTCATCTAAGTAGGTCTGAGGTAATTGCACCTCCCAAGTTTGATGTGTCTGGAGCAACCTGCATCCTCCATGGTCCTGCCACTGGGGTTTTGGATGATTTTCCTTTAACTGAAGAATAACCTACACACAGTAAGTGTACAAATCTTAAGTGCATAGCTAGAGGAATTTTCACTTATGTATATAACCATATAACCACCAGTCAGATCAAGACCTAGAACATTTAGAAATCCTCAGAAAATTCCCTTATTGTCCTTCCCAATCAGTGTCCTACCTCTAAGGTAACCACTATTTTGACTTTTATCATCATAGATTAGTTTTGCTTTTGTCCTTGAATTTCTTATAAATGGTATTGTTCAGTATGTAATTGTTTGCCTCTGAGTTTTTTCACTCAACATGTTTTTTTTTTGAGAGTTATCCATGTGCTTAATGTGTATCAATAGTTTGTTCATTTTTATTGCTGTGTAGCATTCCATTTTTAAAATATACCACAATCTGTTTCTCCAAAGACCTGTTTTATGTTTTTTGTAGGATCAGCTATTACAAATAGTGCTTCAGTGAACATTCTTGCAAGTATCCAAATATTTTCAGATGGATTGCTTCCCTTTTAATATTGCTTTTCCTGCCCCTCTGATGAGCTCTACCTCACACATCACACAATTGTCTTGTTCACCTTGCTCTCACATTCACTGATTCATTCATATTATCCTCCATTTATTTAGTTGTTTTATAAATATTTATGGGCACTTCTGTGTATCTAGAACTCTGCTGGACACTGGAGATTCAAAATGAACATGTTACAACACACAGAGAATGCAAATTCTGGCAGGAAAGCTGGACATGCAAACATATCTCACAAATATGTTACTATAACAGTTACTAGGTAAGACTAGGATCGAGTATGTAGAATGAGGGAAAGAGTCAAAGGAATAGGGTGCAGGTCCTAGTTCTGAATCAGAGAAGACTCCATAGAGAGGGTAGACGGAGGCAGGGACATTCCTTTTAGAGTTTCCACACAGTGGTGTGGAGACTGCTTAGCAAACAGCTTCAACCCCAGGGGTTCTCATCTTGCAGGTCAGAGACTACATTTTAAACAAAGAGATTTAGATGCAGGTGGCTGACTACCATGCACTGAAGCCAGCTTATGCCTTTATCCTCCATATCAACAACAGGATTTAATGTACAAAGTTAAGGACATGAAATAAAATCTTATAAAATCCTGTTTAAATTCTTCCTTTAAATTGTATTTTTTAGCATAAGCTTGGATTTGTAAACAAAATCTGCATATCAGAATCTATTTTCTATTTGACCAAAGTGTGTGAGTTAGAGCCAGTGCTGAGGGAACCCCTGTATTTAAATTTCATTACACAGAAATGCCCAACCACCCATAATAAGGGATACAGGAAGAAAGTGACTGGTGATTCTCAGTTTTCTACAAACATAGCCAGAGAAAAACTCTAAAATGACTTTCTGATGGGAGAGTAAACTTTGCTGTATATCTCCAATGTCAAAGAAGACAAAGCAACATGTATTTCTGTCTTCTGATTTTTTCACATGTAGGAAGAACAGCAAAGCTAAGGCCAGTAAATAGAATTAATACACTGTTTTCCACTCTCCATGCTACCTCACTAATAAAAATTTTCTTCAGTTGATGGGATGAGGAAGTTAATTTCAGAACCAAGAATACAGACCTAGTTTATATTTGGGAAGAAAGACTTGGAACTACATTTTCTAGAGCAAGTGTTCTCCAAGAGTGATCCAGGCCAGCGACATTGTCATTGCCTGGAATCTTGTCAGAAACTCTAAGTGGAACACAGAACTCTGTTTGAAAAAGCTCTGCTAAAGTTTATGACCCAGTAAATCCAGTGCTATTCCTAGTAATAGAGTATGAGTCCATAAAGGACACAGGGTGGTGTTGATTCCAAACAAGGAAACATGGGTGAAAATTAAACATTTACTTTTGGAGGCATGAAATAGGAGGTACAAAACTAAATAAATAAATAAATAAATAACTGCAAGTGACAGAAAACAAGATCAACAGAAAACTCTTACCTATATACTTTCTTCAAAGTTTTGTTTCAAAGAGCATCTAGCCCAACTAGTGTTTGTATCTTGTTGATGTTTTAATTAAAATAAAGTCAATTTTTATTACAAAATAAAGTATGTCCTCTATCTCAAATACAATATAGAAGACTACATTTTTTGGTAATCCCTCAGAGTTCCTTCTCTTCTTATTTTTGAAATTGTACTTATACTTACTTATCAAATTAGCATAATCAGAAATGAAACAGTCCCTATTGTTCTTACTTAGGCCTCCTTGCCCTTCCCCCTGCCCACTGCCGTATCCTACAATGAGCATGCACTGCAATTTCTGTCTACAAATATTGTATCAAAATGATTGTTTTTCACATTAGTATCTTTCCTCCATAGGTATAATGATTGAATTTCATGATAGTTACTTAGATTTAAATCCATGATGATATTGTTTCAGTTCTTACTGCTGGTGTCCTCTCACACAACTTCTTTAGTAGTTAGTTTTCTATGTTGAGTAATTGCTTGTGAGTAAAATTTGTCTGTTCTCTCTCTCTCCTTTTTTCTTTTGACGGGACAGGAAGGGGAATAAGAGTTTGTTAAAAAGTGTGTCTGAGGAGACTTTCAAGATGGTGGAGGAGTAAGACATGGAGATCACCTTCCTCCCCACAAATACATCAGAAATACATCTACATGTGGAACAACTCCTACAGAACACCTACTGAATGCTGGCAGAAGACCTCAGACTTCCCAAAAGGCAAGAAACTCCCCACTTACCTGGGTAGGGAAAAAGAAAAAAAATTAAAAAAAACAGAGGCAAAAGAATAGGGATGGGACCTGCATCCCTGGGAGGGAACTGTGAAGAAGAAAATTTTCCAACCACTAGGAAACACTTCACTTGTGGAGACAGGTGTTGTGTGGTAGGGGGAAAGCTTTGTAGCCACGGAGGAGAGAGCAGCTAGAGGGATGAAGATGGCAAAACAGAGAGATTCCCAAACAGAGGATCGGTGCCGACCAGCACTCACCAGCCTGAGAGGCTTGTTGACTCACCCGCCAGGGCAGGTGGGGGCTGGGAGCTGAGACTCAGTCTTTGGAGGTCAGATCCCAGGGAGAGGACTGGGGTTGGCTGTGTGAACACAGCCCGAAGGTGGCTAGTGTGACACAGCTATCATGGAAGGAGCCCAGGAAAATGTTTGGACATACCTCAGGCAAGAGACAATTGTTTTGGGGTGCACGAGGAGAGGGGATGCAGAGCACCACCTAAACGAGTTCCAGAGTCATGGCTATCGGCATGGATGCCAGAGAGAGGCATGAAATTCTAAGCCACCAAGAAGCCTGTGTGCAAGCACAGTTCACTATCCACACCACCTCTCCCAGGACCCTGTGCAGCCCGCCACTGCCAGGGCCCCATGATCCAGGGACAACTTCCCTGGGAGAACACATGGCATGTGTCAGGCTGTTGCAACATCATGCTGGCCTCTGATGCCTCAGACTAACCATGCATTCCATAACTCTTTTGCCCACCCCCCTGCCTGGGTTAGCCAGAACCCCCTAATCAGCTGCTGCTTTAACCCTGTCCTGTCCGAGTGAAGAACAGACACCCTCAGATGACCTACATGCAGAGGCAGGGCCAAATCCAAAGCTGAACCTCAAGAGCACCGCTAAGAAAGAAGAAAAAGGGAAATTGCTCCCAGCAGCCTCAGGAGCAGTGGATTATATTTCCAGAATCAACTGGATGTATCCTGCTTCTCTGGAATACTTGAATAGACAACAAATCATCCCAAAATTGAGGCAGTGGACTTTGGGAGCAACTGTAGACTGGGGGTTTGCTTTCTGCATCTAATTTGTTCCTGGCTTTATGTTTATCTTAATTTAATATTTAGAGTTTATTATCATTGATAGATTTGTTTATTGATTTGGTTGTGCTCTTCCTCCATTCTTTTTTTTTATATAGATATTTTTTTATTCCTTTTTCTCTTTTTGTGAGTGTCTATGTGTATGTTTTTTGTGTGATTTTGTTTGTATAACTTTGCTTTAACATTTGTCCTAGGGTTCTGTCTGTAAGTATTTATTTTTTTGTACAGTTTTTAGCACTTGTTATCATTGGTGGATTTATGCTTTGGTTTGGCTGCTCTCTTCTTTCTTTCTTTTTTTTAAATTACTTTAATTAAAAAATTAATAACTATTATTTATATTTTATTTTAATTATTTTATTTTAATTTATTTTTTCCTTTCTTTCTTATTTTTTCTCCATTTTCTTCTGAGCTGTGTGGCTGACAGGGTCTTGGTGCTCTGGCTGGGTTTCAGGCCTGTGCCTCTGAGGTGGGAGAGCCAACTTCAGGAAATTGGTTCACCAGAGACCTCCTGGCTCCACATTATAACAAATGGAAATAGCTCTCCCAGAGATCTCTATCTCAATGCTAAGACCCAGCTCCACTCAACAACCAGCAAGCTACAGTGCTGGACACTGTATGCCAAACAACTAGTAAGACAGGAACACACCCTCACCCATTAGCATAAAAGCTGCCTAAAATCATAAAAAGTTCACAGACACACCAAAACACACCACTGGACATGGTCCTGCCCACCAGAAAGGCAAGATCCAGCCTCATCTATCAGAACACAGGCACTAGTTCCCTCCACCAGCAAGCCTAAACAACACACTGAACAAACCTAAGCCACTGGGGACAGACACCAAAAATAATGGGAACTATGAACTTGCAGTCTGCAAAAAGGAGAGCCCAAACACAGTAAGTTAAGTAAAATTAGAAGACAGAAATATGCAGCAGAGGAAGGAGCAAAGTAAAAATCTACCAGATCAAAAAATGAAAAGGAAATTGGCAACCTGCCTGAGAAATAATTCAGAGTAATGACAGTAAAGATATCAAAATATTTGAAACAGAATGGAGAAAATCCAAGAAATGTTAAACAATCACCTTGAAGAATTAAAGACCAAACAAACAATGATGAACAACACAATAAATTAAAAGAAAAATTCTCTAGAAGGAATCAATAGCAGAATAACTGAGGCAGAAGAATGACCTGGAAGATAAAATAGTGGAAATAACTACTGCAGAGCAGAATAAAGGAAAAAGAATGAAAAGAATTGAGGACAGTCTAAGAGGCCTCTGTGACAACATTAAACACACCAACATTTGAATTATAGGGGTCCCAGAAGAAGAAGAGAAAAAGAAAGGGACAGAGAAAATATTTGAAGAGATTATAGTTGAAAACTTCCCTAATATGGGAAAGGAAATAGTCAATCAACTCCAGGAAGCACAGAGAGTCCCATACAGTGTAAATCCAAGGAGAAACATGCCAAGACATATATTAATCAAACTATCAAAAATTAAATACTAAGAAAAATATTAAAAGCAGCACGAGAAAAACAAGAAATAATGTACAAGGGAATCCTCTTAAGATTAACAGCTGATCTTTCAGCAGAAACTCTGCAACCCAGAAGGGGGTGGCAGGACATATTTAACGTGATGAAAGGGGAATACCTACAACCAAGATTACTCTACCAAACAAGGATCTCATTCAAATTTCACAGAGGAATAAAATCTTTATAGACAAGCAAAAGCTAAGAGAATTCAGCACCACCAAACCACCTTTACACCAAATGCTATGGAAACTTCTCTAGGAATGAAACATGAGAGAAGGAAAATACCTACAATAACAAACCCAAAACAATTAAGAAAATGGTAATAGGGACATACTTATCAATAATTACCTTAAATATAAATGTATTAAATTCTCCAGCAAAATGACATAGACTGGCTGAATGGATACAAAAACAAGACCTGTATATATGCTGTCTACAAGAGACCCACTTCAGACCTAAGAACACATACAGACTGAAAGAGAGGGGATGGAAAAAGATATTCCATGCAAAAAGAAATCAAAAGAAAGCTGGAGTATCAATTTTCATATCAGACAAATTAGACTTTAAAACAAAGACTATTACAAGAGACAAATAAGGACACTACATAATAATCAAGCAATCAATAAAAGAAGAAGATATAGCAACTGTAAATCTTTATGCATCCAGCAAAGGAGCATCTCAATACATAAGGCAAATGCTAACAGCCGTAAAAGGGGAAATTGACAGTAACACAATCATAGTAGGGAAATTTAACACCCCACTTTCACCAATGGACAGATCATCCAAAATGAAAATAAATACAGAAACACAAGCTTCAAATGATACCTTAAACAAGATGGACTTAAGAGATATTTATAGGACATTCCAACCAAAAGCAACAGAATGCACTTTCTTCTCAAGTGCTCATGGAACATATCATATCTTGGGTCACAAATCAAGCCTAGGTAAATTTAAGAAAATTGAAATCATATCAAGTATCTTTTCAGACTGCAATGTTATGAGACTAGATATCAGTTACAGGAAAAAATCTGTTAAAAATACAAACCATTTGAGGCTAAACAAAACACTACTAAATAACCAAGAGATCACTGAAGAAATCAAAACAGACACAGAAAACGAATGAAAATGAAAACATGATGACCCAATACCAATGGAATGCAGCCAAAGCAGTTCTAAGAGGGAATTTTTTAGCCATACAATCCTCCTTAAAGAAACAAGAAACATCTCAAATAAACAACTTAATCTACCCCTAAAATAATTATAGAAAGAAGAAAAAAAAAAAAACAATGTTAGCAGAAGGAAAGAAATCATAAATATCAGAACAGAAATAAATGAAGGAAACAATAGCAAATATCAATAAAACTAAAGCTGGTTCTTTATGAAGATAAACAAGATGGATAAAACATTAGCCAGATTCATCAATAAAAAAAGGGAGTATTTATAAATCCATGTAACTCTCTCACTTCGTCCGAGTTTACTCTTCAGCCTTCCTGTGTCCTCAAGTTCATTCTCTACATCTTATATATTCTACTAAAGGTAAAATAGCAAGCTATTGGGAAGAAGCCACATCACACAGGGAGATCAGCTTGGTGCTTTGTGTCCACCTAGAGTGGTGGGATAGGAAGGGTGGGAGGGAGACTCAAGAGGGAGGGGATAGGGTGATATATGTATACATATAGCTGATTCACTTTGTGATACAGCAGAAAGTAACACACCTTTGTAAAGCAATTTTACTTCAATGAAGATGTTAAAAAAAACAAAACAAAACAAAAAAAAATCCTAGTTGAGTCTACGGTGTATTCCTGTATAAAAATTCATCAAGCTGTATATTTTGAATTCCTGCCAATGACTGTAAGCAAACTAAACATGAATTTAAAAAGAAAAAGAAAAAAAAAGGGAGAAGGCTCAAACCAATAGAATTTGAAACGAAAAAGGAGAAGTAACAACTGACACTGCAGAAATACAAAGGATTATGAAAGATAATTACAAGCAACTAAATGCCAATAAAATGGACAACCTGGAAGAAATGGACAAATTCTTAGAAAAGCACAACCTTCCGAGACTGAAGCAGGAAGAGATAGAAAATATAAACAGACCAATCACAAGCAGTGAAATTGAAAATGTGATAAAAAAAGCTTCAAACAAAACAAAAGCTCATCACTAGAGGGCTACACAGGTGAATTATAGCAAACATTTAGAGACGAGCTAACACCTATCCTCTTCAAACTCTTCCAAAATATAGCAAAAGGAGGAACACCCCCAAACTCATTCTACAAGGCCACTATCATCCTGATACCAAAACCAGACAAACAAGTAACAAAAAAAGAAAACTACAGGCCAATATCACTGATGGACATAGATGCAAAACTCCTCAACCAAATACTAGGTAACAAAATCCAACAGCACACTAAAAGGATTATACAGCATGATAAAGTGGGGTTTATCCCAGGAATGCAAGGATTCTTCAATATACACAAATCAATCAAAGTGATAAGCCATATTAACAAATTGAAAGAGAAAAAATCATGATCATCTCAACAGATACAGAAAAAGCTTTCTACAAAATTCAACACCTATTTATGATAAAACCCCTCCAGAAAGTAGGCATAGAGGAAAATCACCTCAACATAGTAAAGGCCATGTATGACAAGCCCACAGCCAACATCTTTCTCAAAGGTGAAAAACTGAAACCATTTCCACTAAGATCAGGAACAAAACAAGGTTGTCCACTCTCACCACTGTTATTCAGCATGGTTTTGGAAGTTTTAGCCACAGCAATCAGAGAAGAAAAAGAAATAAAATGAATCTAAATCAGAAAAGAAGAAGTAAAGTTGTCACTGTTGGCAGATTATATGATACTATACATAGAGAATCCTAAAGATGCTACCAGAAAACTACTAGACCTAACCAATGAATTTGGTAAAGTAGCAGGAATCAAAAGTAATGCACATAAATCTCTTGCATTCCTAGAAATACAACAAAAATCTGAAAGGGAAATTAAGGAAACACTCCCATTTACCACTACAACAAAGAGAATAAAATACCTAGGGATAAACTTACCTAGGAGGACAAAAGACCTGTAGGCAGAAAAATATAAGACACTGATAAAAGAAATTAAGGATGATACAAACAGATAGAGATATACCATGTCCCTGGATTAGAAGAATCAACACTGTGAAAATGACTATACTATACTACCTAAACCAATCTGCAGATTCAACGCAATCTCTATCAAACTACCAATGGCATTTTTCACAGAACTAGAACAAAAAAAATCAAAATTTGTATGGAAACACAAAAGACCTTGAATAGCCCAAGCAATCTTGAGAAAGAAAAATGGAGCTGGAGGAAGCAGGCTCCCTGACTTCAGACTATACTACAAAGCTACAGTAATCAAGACAGTATGGTAATGGCACAAAAACAGAAATATAGAGCAATGAAACAGGATAGACAGCCCAGAGATAAACCCCCACACATATGGTCACCTTATCTTTGATAAAGGAGGCAAAATATACAATGGAGAAAACACAGCCTTCTCAATAATTGGACAGCCTTTTCCAAAACTGGACAGCTACATGTAAAAGAATGAAATTAGAACACTCCTTAACACCATACACAAAAATAAACTCCAAATAGATTAAAGACCTAAATGTAAGGCCAGACACTATAAAACTCTTAGAGGAAATCATAGGCAGAATCCTCTATTACATAAATCACAGCAAGATCCTTTTTGACCCACCTCCTAGAGAAATGGAAATAAAAACAAAAATAAACAAATGTGATTGAATAAAGCTTAGAAGCTTTTGCACAGCAAAGAAAGCATAATCAAGGCGAAAAGACACCCTTCAGAATGGGAGAACATATTTGCAAATGAAGCAACTGACAAAGGATTAACCACCAGAATTTACACGCAACTCAGTATCACAAAAACAAACAACCCACTCCAAAAATGGGCAGAAGTCCTAAACAGACATTCCTCCAAAGAAGATATACAGATTGCCAGCAAACACATTAAAGAATGCTAAACACCACTAATCATTAGAGAAATGGAAATCAAAACTACCATGAGGTATCACCTCACACAAGTCAGAATGGCCATCATCAAAAAATCTACAAACAATAAATGCTGAAAAGGGTGTGGAGAAAAGGAAACCCTGCTGCACTATTGGTGGGAATGTAAATTGATACAGACACTATGGAGAATTGTATGTAGCTTCCTTAAAAACCTAGAACTACCATATGACCCAGCAATCCCACTACTGGGCATTTTCCTTGAGAAAACCATAATTCAAAAGGAGTCATGTACCACAATATTCATTGCAGCTCTATTTGCAATAGCCAGGACATGGAAGCAACTTACCTATCCATCGTCAGATGAATGGATAAAGAAGATGTGGCACATATATACAACAGAATATTACTCAGTCATAAAAAGAAATGAAATTGAGTTTTTTGTAATGAGGTGGATGGACCTAGAGACTGTCATGCAGAGTGAAGTAAGTCAGAAAGAGAAAATCAAATACTGTATGCTAACACATGTATCTGGAATCTAAAAAAAAAAAAAAAAGGTTGTTCTGAAGAACCTACGGGCAGGATAGGAATAAAGATGCAGACGTAGAGAATGGACTTGAGGACATGGGGAGTGGGAAGTGTAAGCTGGGAAGATGTGAGAGAATGACATGGACTTATATATACTACCAAATGTAAAATAGATAGCCAGTGGAAAGCAGCCACATAGTACAGGGAGATCAGCTTCGTGCTTTGTGATCACCTAGAGGAGTGGGATAGGGAGGGTGGGAAGGAGACGCAAGAGGGAGGAGATATGGGGATATATGTATAGCTGATTCACTTTGTTATAAACAGAAACTAACACACCATTGTAAAGCAATGATACTCCAATAAAGATGTTAAAATAAAATAGTTCTCACTCTTCCAACATAAATTTGAAAAATAAATAAATAAATAAATAAACAAAAAAAACACAAAAAGATGCCTGGCTTTCCCTCAGGTCACACTGTGATTGACTTAAGTGGCACCTGCAGCGAGGGACAACCCAGCGAGAGACTTCACAGTGTTCGTGTTGCTCCTTTTACTACAATTAAAAATCATTTCTACAAAGCTATGAAAGGCTATGGGAGACCTTAAAATGTGTTGGAGGACAAGAAAAATAGTGTGTCTGTGCGACGTGCTTCCAGATACTTTCTATCCTGAGCATATCTGTTGCTTTCATCCTAATCTTCAAAATTTTGCACTTTAGATTTCTCTCTCTTTCCATATATGTATGTATGTAAGTATAAATCTATTATCATCTATCATCTCTCTATACACATACAGATAATTTGTAATTACATGCTATTCTATTGTTTTACAAATGTAAGTTTGTGCGCCCTATGCACAGTGAGGCCAAACAAAGGGAAACTTGGAATTTAGAGTAAAGAAAACTTTATTGCAGGGCCAAGCAAAGAGAGCGGTTGGCTTGTGCTCCAAAAAAGTTTGCCAAAGGGTTTCAGCAAAACATTTTTAAAAGAAAGACAGAGGAGGAGGGCTGTAAGGTATGGGTATATGATCAGCTCATGCCCAATTCTCTGACTGGTTGATGCTGAGATAACAGGGTCGTTAACATTATCAATCCTTAGGTGCCAGAGGTCTGGGGGGCTACTGCTCATGATCATTAGGTACTTATTTTTTTTCCATTTGGTGGTGAGTTTTAGCATCAAAAAAACTCGGGAAATGTGCATGAGATACTCTTGTCTGGGTACTTCAGAGAGGAACTCCAGCAGAGTATATGGAGCAAGCATCTGTCCCTAGAAGGACCAGTAGGGTCCTGCTCATTTACACTATGTCCTCATTATTAAACTGTACCTTTTTCCTGCTAAATTGTGAAGACCATGAGGTCAGCTAATGAGCCAGTTTTCACAGAAACTCCTCAAAGATTTCTTCAACAAAGAGGAACAAAGATATTGACAGCAGGAAGGGGACATGCAGCTCAGGAAGATGGAAGATATCACACATATTTCTTCACCAATAGGAATTTATTTTATCAGTAAAATAAGAGGCAAAGAGGAAATCACCTGTGTGGTTTAGGGGAGGAGTATTGAAAATGAGTAAGAAAAAGGCATGAATTAGCTGATAGGGGGGAATGGAGCACTGTTTCCTGTATACAATGAGATCTGCTTGATGTTAGTCTTCGTTGATTGACCTCAGCATAACAGAAGTTTTCCTTCAGCCACACTACTGCATTCTCGGAGGTGAGGGGAGTTGGATTAAGCCAGGGTTGGGGTTGGGCCAGGAGACTATGACAGAGCAAGAAGGGATAAGGAAATCAGGAATATGCAAGGAGTGATTACAAAAATGTGCCCCTGGAGTCAAGCTATAGAAAGGAGGAAGTGATAGAGAAAAAAGTAGTAGGTGTAAGAGGAAAAAGTATCATTGGTTTTGAATTATTTATAGTTGCAGGGAGAGTACTTGTGAAGTGAGCTGGAGAGATAGAAGGTGGTAAACAGAGGGATACAACACTGGAGAGTAGGACAGTGGATGAGGGTTGGGGAGGTGAGAGGGAGAAAATCACTGAGGGAGTGGAGTACTCAAATAACAGAGAGTGAAGTCCATTATTACAGCTTCATCTGTTGCTCTAGAGCTTTAACCAATCTCTTTTTTACAACAAATGAAACCTCTCTGTCCTTCTAGTACCTTGTGTCTCTGATACATGGCTATGAACCTCACTCAGTGTCTGGCTTTGGCAGCCAGCCTTGAACATCTCAGTGGAATGACCACTTTGCTCCTGTTGGTGGTCTTTTCTGACAAGCTCCCTAAGACCTCAGTTAACTCCAATATCATCCTCCAGGGATATTCAAGAACTTCTGGATCCTGTTGAAATATCCTTGGAATCTGCCATTGCTCTAATTAATTTTAAATGATCCCTCTGCAAAAGCACCAGACCATATAGAAGCCCCAAGGCTGACTGAACTCTAGATGACATGCAGAGGAAACCTGTCTATCTTGGGCATTCTCCTCATCCCATATAACACAGCTTCATGAGAAGTCTCTAGGATCTGGGTCTCTGGGCCTACTTCTTGGTATATTAAAGAAGAAGAAAACAAATTTTGTTAATCCTTTAGTCTTTCATAAAGCCTTGCTTTAAAGATTATCTTTCACAAAGGAAGGTAAAAAAGTCATACTTGGGAGAACGCTAATTTATGGGATTCTTTTTCTTCTGGGAAATCACACCCACATTTTCCTACTTCCATTAACCTTGAAGATAAGTCTTAGAGATAAATAGAAATTAAAGGGTAAATTAAAATCCATTGGACGATATTGACAAAACACTACCCTGTTTTATTAATTTTGAGACACCTTGGCATAATGGAAAGTGAACTGATGTCAAAATACATGAATGTTAGCTGGACTAGGAAAGTAACTTTCTTTGTGACCTTGAGTAATTGACTTCATTTCTCCCAGGTGCAGGTTCCTCATCTGGAAAATGAGGGTGTTGGCCTAGGTGAACTCTAAGGGACCTTCTAGCTCCTACAATCTAAACCCTCAAATAAGGCTCAAAGGCAAAGGTAGTATTATGATCCATTGGTAAGTCAGGTTTTAAAAATATTTTCACTAACCTTAGCTTTTCTGTTATTCAAGGTCATTGGACAAAGAACACAATGTGCGTAAAACTTTTATGTTTTAGTTGCTCCAAAGAGAAGAGATAGATACATGTCTAATTGTTATTATTGATTCTGAAATAATATAGTCAAAAGCAAAATATGGTTAGAATTCTTCAATGAAAGATTGATAAATTGGCCTTTATTTATGCCCCCTTATTAATGGACACTAATTTGGATGAATCAAACAAATCTGAGTGGAAAAAAAGTAAAGTATTTGGAGAGATCTTCTCTTACTATTTCTTAATTTTCTCCTTTCATCAACATATGATGCCAGACTAGAAACAAACAACTTATTTTTTTCTTTTTTATTCTTTGCAAAACAATGAAATGAACTTCCTCTATGCATCTAATTGTGCACTGACCCCATTTGCTGCATTAACAAAATCTTCAAGTAAAACACTTATCTATATAACTGTATACTGCAGCACATGAAAAATAATTCTCCATGATCAAAATGATACAAAGGAGAAACCAAGGAATTGAGATGCAATACCTGAGTTGCATTCAACCTCTGCCAACAGTAACTGTGTACTTAGGCAATTCACTCTAGGCCTTGAGTTCCTTCTGTGAGATTAACAAAGTCTGACTACAGTCCTTTCCCATGATATTTTGTAATAGCAGCTCTAGCAGACTAATACAATGCCTAAGTCCTACGTGGATGCAATTGTTATGTCATTTATAAAGTCCCTATGGATTTGTGTTCTCTTATTATTTAGTAGAGTTGTGCTGCTTGTGTCCAAAATTTTAACTGGCATTTAATTTCAGGAAAAGAGATGGTAAATTAAGCGCAACTAGAAGGAGAATATAATCTGGAAGAGTTACAAAAAAACACACGAAACACTCTTTTCCTGACAAAGTATCACTGAGATTAGGAAGAAAAAATTAGGAATAGGTGTGGTCAGTTATGAACCCTAACCTTCCTGCTTAGGAGCTTTGAGATGAAAAGTGGGAGGAGATGTGTTACTTAGGTAGAGGGAAAACACCTAAGACCAAGAAAATTTTAACTAAATTCTTTTAAGAACTTTAAGAGGAACCACCAGATAGGAACCTCCAGAGCCAACATAAGACATTCATAATGTAATCAGGAGGATGAAATTGTGTGGACAGGGAGTGAGTAGCTAGTTTGCACCTTTGTCCTGTCCCAGTTCCCATGTAACATGGACACTAACTTGTAAAACAACAGTTAGTTCATAGGACCTTTTGTAAGGGTGGGGTGGGAAGAAGGATACTCAGGGAGACAAGATGAGGACAGGGGTGGGTGCCCCTGCAGCCTCTGGGTGGTCTGAGTTCTGACATGAAGGAATATTACAGGAGATCAGAAGATCTGAACACCAGCAAATGGCAAGGAGAAGCTATGTTAGCTGGAAAGAATTGCTGGTCCCTATTGGAACAAGAATGACAGAGCCAAAATGTGTCATGTTTTGGTGTCTGCAAAGCACAAGAAGAACCCATGGAAGTTGGGCTTCTCCCCGCCAAGGCCATGTGGCTTTATACACATCTTCCCAGGCTCCACAGGAGAAGAACTGAGGCAGACCTCTGAAAGATGTGGAATCCATCCAGAAGCTGCTTTGTCTAAAGAGACTCCTAAAATTATGGAGTGGTATTAAAATACTCAGATTCAAGTAAACATTGTCCCCTTCCCCACCTCACCAGATGAGTGGGCTGACTGAGGAGGAACACCACTGCAGTTTTAGAGGCAATGAGGTGATGTATAGTCTTTGACTCTTCAGAGTCGTAGTGTGGTTGTCTTTGCAGACATGTGCCTATTTTAGCACCGTACATCCAAATCTTCAGGCTGTTTCATGCTCATAATAGTACTTAGGGACTGATTTGTTTACACCTCTATTACAGGTTATGGAAAGATGAAAGGAAAGTGGGAGGTTGGAGTATCATGCCCATTTTTCAGGTAGAGACAGAGACTTGATGAGTTTCATGGTAACCCAGCTAGTAAGTAGTGAATTTGCAATGTGTGTTCATGTGGTAAGAATATCTGTGGCAACACTGAGCACAGTTCCTGGGCCAGGGCAAGCCCTCAGTACACGTGGGCTGCATCCAACTTCACCCCTAAGGTTTGGGTAATGCCATGCTGGTGACAATTTAATACAATTGTAATAGGTGAAATGCTCCCCAGAACCTGGTGGTGAACCCAGTTTAAGGCCGTGGCATCTGTAAGAATAATAATGATACTCCACCTTTCCATTTTATGGACATGTTATAGAAACAAACGGATAAGACCAAGGATGTTAAACTATTTTAAACATAAACCACTTCAGAAATTATTGCTAATCATCAAGCTTTAATCATTTTACATTTAAACATTAGTTTTATTACATCATACATAAATCTAGATTTTCTTTTTTCTTTTCTTTCTTTCTTTTCTTTTTTTTGTTGTTGTTTATTGTAGAACACACTGGCGATTTAGATAAAATTCTTCCCTTCATGTACATTTGCAAGGTGAAGTCTATATGTTCATATATCAAATAGCTGGTTATATGTGCATGTAATTTTAGGGGCCCTTAGAATGTTCTGTTTCTCCCCAAAGGTTTATATCCATGTTCCTACAATTAAATAGTTTCCTTTTATGATAAATATTCTGTCTATAAATTTGACTACCTAGAGTAGTCAAATTTATAGACAGAAAGTAGATTATTACTAGAGGCTAAGAAAAGGGGAAATGGGAAGTTATAGTTTAATGGGTACAGAGTTTCAGTTTTGAAAAATGGAAAGACTTCTGGAGATGGATATTGGTGACGTTTGCACAACAATGTGAATGTACTTAGTACTACTGAGCTGCACACTTAAAAATGCTCAAGGGCTTCCCTGGTGGCGCAGTGGTTGAGAGTCTGCCTGCCAATGCAGGGGACACGGGTTCATGCTCCGGTCCGGGAAGCTCTCACATGTCGTGGAGCGGCTGGGCCCATGAGCCATGGCTGCTAAGCCTGCACATCCAGAGCCTGTGCTGCACAATGGGAGAGCCCACAACAGCGAGAGTCCCATGTACAGCAAAAAAAAAAAAAAAAAAAAAAAAATGCTCAAGATGGCAAGAAAAAAAAAAGGCATCTGAATTGCAAAGGAGGAAGTAAAACTGCCACTATTTGCAGATGACACAATATTATATACAGAAAAACCTAGGCTCCAAAAAACTGTTAAAACTAATAAACAAATTCAGCAATGTTGCAGGATACAAAATCAATACACAAAAAATCTGTTGTGTTTCTATAAATTAATGAGTTGACAGAAAGAAAAATTAGTAAAATCATCCCATTCACAACTGCATCAAAAGAATAAAACACCTAGGAATAAATTTAATCAAGGAAGTGAAAAACCTGTGTATGGAAAACTAGAAGATATTGATAAAAGAAATCAGACACAAATAAATGAAAAGGTATTCCATGCTCATGATTAGAAGAATGATTGCTGTTAAAATGTCCATTCTACCTAAAGCAATCTACAGATTCAGTGCAATCCCTACCAAAATTTTAACTGGGATTTTTAATATAAATAGAACAAATATTTATTTGGCATTTTTCAAATAAATATAACAAATAATCCTAAAATTTGTATGGAACCACAAAAGGCCCCAAAAAGCAAAGCAGTCTTGAGAAAAAAAAAGCTGGAGGCATCATGCTCCCTGATTTCAAACTACATTACAAAACTATAGTAATTAAAACAGTAAGATATTGGCAAAAAAATAGACACATAAATCAATGGAACATAATAGAAAGCCTCAAAATATTCCCATGCATATATGATCAATTAATATATGACAAAGAAGCCAAGAAGATACAATGGATAAAGGACAGTCTCTTAAATACATGGTGTTGGGAAAACTGGACAGCCACACACAAAGGAAAGAAACTGGACCACTATCTTAAACATTACAAAATAATTAACTCAAAATGGACTAAAGACTTGAATGTAAGACCTAAAACCATAAAGTCTTCGAAGAAAACAAACAGTACACTCTTTGACATAGGTCTTGGTAATGATTTTTTTTAAGCACAAATAAATACGTGGGACCATATCATACTAAAAATCTTCTGCACAGAAAAATAAATTATCAACAAAATTAAAAGGCAACCTACTGAATGGGAGAAAATATTTGCAAATCATATATCTGATAAGGAGCTAATATCCAAAATACATAAAGAACTTATACAACTCAATGGCAAAAAAACAAACAAACAAAAATCATTAAAAGATGGGCAGAAGATGTGAATATACATTTTTCCAAAGAAGACATAGAGGTGAGCAGTAGGTACATGAAAAGATGTTCAACATCACTAATCATCAGGTAAATGCAAATCAAAACCATAATGAGGTATCACTTCACACCTATTATCAAAAAGACAACAAATAACAAGTGTTCGTGAGGACGTGGAGAAAAGGGAACAATTGTGCACTGTTGGTGGGAATGCAAATTGGTTCAGGCACTATGGAAAATAGTATGGAGGTTCCTCAAAAAATTAAAAATATAATTACATTAATTCCACTTCTGGGTATATATTCAAATAAAATGAAAGCCTTAACTCAAAAAGACATATGCACCCCAATGTTCATTGCAACATGATTTACAATAGCCAGGATATGGAAACAACCTAAGTGTCCATTAATGGATAGATAAAGACATTATATATATATATATATATGTATATATATATATATATATATACACACACACACACACACACACATATATACATATATTAAAATACGTATATATGTGTACATATGTGTATATATAATGTACATATAATGTATATACATGTAATTATA